>NC_134888.1:9955791-10050791 GCF_041734735.1 Babylonia areolata | reverse complement strand
AATATGACCAGTTCAAGGTCTTTGACAGCTGTTTGGTATTTTACCATGAATTGTATTGTATTGTATTGTACTGCTGCACTGCACCGCATTGTATAATGTCCTCTAGAGTACTGCACTGTACTATACTGTTCTATATCGTACTGTGCTGCACTGCGTTGCACTGTCCAATATAGTCTACACAGCACTGCACCGTACTATCATGTAGTCGTGTAATAACTATACTATACTGTACTGTAATATATTGCACAACACACTACTGTGTGTACTGCACAGCACGTCACTGCAGTGTACAGTACTGTACTGTACCGTCCATACAGTGTTCTCATCATAACATCTTTATGTGTATAACAATATTTTTTTAAATATTCTACCCCCCGCCAAGGATTCGGAGAACGCGTTGCCAAAGTCCAGCGCCACTCACTGATCCCCCGCCCCCTTCCCACCCCTCTCCATCTGTTGACTGTCAAAGCAGAGTTCTCTCTGACATGTTGCCACAGCTCACTGTTCTTGTCAGCAGCTTTTATTCACCAGCAAACACGTGCTGGATGAAGGACCTCAGTTGTCGTTCAACCTGTAAGACCTAAGCCCAGACCCCAGGTCTTGAAGCGGAGGGAACCCTTCTCCCCCTCCTCCAAGGCCCCCTACCCCTTCCCCCCAAACAAAAGAGAACTGCTCATGCTGTAGGAGACTCATAGTTAAGACCTACTTTACTTATTAACATTTTTGACTCACTTGTGTAAACAAAGTGAGTCTATGTTTTAACCCGGTGTTCGGTTGTCTCTCTCTCTCTCTCTCTCTGTGTGTGTGTGTGTGTGTGTGTGTGTCCGTGGTAAACTTTAACATTGCCATTTTCTCTGCAAATACTTTGTCAGTTGACACCAAATTAGGCATTAAAATAGGAAAAATTCAGTTCTTTCCAGTCATCTTGTTTAAAACAATATTGCACCTCTGGGATGGGCACAAAAAAGAAAAAAGAAGAAAAAAAAAAGAAGCCTAATTATATGCAAACTGCATTTACTGTTATATTTATATTTTTTGTATTCTCTAAACTTGGCACTTTGATCCGATATTCTGACCCAACAACAAGAGCAGTCATTATTATCATTTTTTTGTTCAAACAGGAACTTCTTTTGCTAAGCATGGAAGTTTTATTTATTTTGCAAACGTTTTGGTGCAGATAGTAAAAAAGGGAAATTATTCTGTAATTAATGCTAGGGGACTTAATTCGCTTTACACTGATCTTTCTCATCTTAAACATTACATTTTGAAATTATACTCAATACATAAAAAGCTTGGATTTTTTTTAAAAAGTGTATCACAAGTGAGTCTTGAAGGCCTTGCCTCTCTTGTCTTGTTTGTCGCCAGCAGAACAGGCTCCGATAGAGGCACGGGAAAATTATAGTCAAAGGCACACCTGTGACCATACGTGGCGCCACCTCCACCATGCAGCCATGTACCTCATGCCCCAGCTCATACCTCATGCCCTACCTCATGCCTCACTTCATACCTCATGGCCCAGCTCATGCCTCACTTCATACCTCATGCCTCACCTTATACCTCACGCCCCAACTCATGCCTCACCTCATACCTCACGGCCCAGCTCATGCCTCACCTCATACCTCATGGCCCAGCTCATGACTCACCTCATAGCTCATCTCATCTCATGGCCCACCTAACACCTCACCTCATGCCCCCCCTCATACCTCATCTCATAGATCATGGCCCACCTCATACCTCCCTTCATGCCCCAACTCTTACCCCACCTCATACCCCACCTCATACCTCATGCCCAACTCATACTCCACCTCATACCTCATGCCCGACTCATACTCCACCTCATACCTCATGCCCAACTCATACCCACATCATACCTCATACCCAACTCATACCTCACCTCACCCCCAACTCATACCACACCTCATACCTCATGCCCAACTCATACCCTACCGCATACCTCATGCTCAACTCATACCTCACCTCACGCTGCATACCTAACTCATACCTCACTCATACCTCATGCCCAACTCATACCCTACCTCATACATCATGCCCAACTCATACCTCAACTAACGCCTCATACCCCAACTCACACCCTACCTCATACCTTATGCCCCAACTCATATCTCACCTCATACCTCATGCCAAACTCATACCCCAACTCATACCTCACCTCATGCCTCATACCCACCTCACACCTCCATCATACCTCATGCCCCAACTCATGCCTCATTCCCTACTTCATGTCCCATCTCATACCTCATGCCCCCTCATACCTCACATTATATCCCCTCATATGAGCCCCACCTCATACCTCATGCCTCAGCCCATACTTCACCTTATGCCCCACCTCATACCTCATATCCACCTCATACCCCACACCTCATGCCTCACCTCATATCCACCTCATGGCTCACCTCATATCCACCTCATGCCTCACCTCATACCTCACCTCATATCCACCTCATACCCCACACCTCATGCCTCACCTCATATCCACCTCATACCTCACCTCATACCCCACACCTCATACCTCACCTCATACCCCACACCTCATGCCTCACCTCATATCCACCTCATACCTCACCTCATACCCCACACCTCACCTCATACCCCCCTGGTGACTGCCACACTGCAGTCAGTGACACGTCCTTTAATTACCTCAGTGTCTGCAGTTGAGTAAAGCTGGTCACGGTGTCCAGAGTCCACATTCACACAGGTGTCCCTCAGAGTGTCGTCGTGTTAATTTCTATTGTTGTAGACCTTGATATTCTGTCATAATCTTAAAACTCGGCACGAAAACGAAAAGGTCCACGTAGAGATAACACATCACACTAACGTTACATTCCCAAACCATATGGCCCACACCAGTCTGTCAGAAAGAACCTGACACAACAAGGTACAGAATTTCCCTTTCAAAATGCCGACAATTAAAAAAAAAAATCACATTCATGTACTATTTCATTGCATCATTTTATTTTAATGTTCAACGTGTGCTTATATTACCGCTTATATTTACCTGGGATAAAGTTTGTTTTGCTGTACACCATATATTATATTATCTATATATATATGCGTGCGCGCGCGCGTGTGTGTGTGTGTGTGCGCACTTCTAACAGTGCATGAAGATTCGCGACCTAACTTGATGCTCAACTGGCGTAAAAACGCGGCCACTCAAAACGCCAGAAGACTAAACGAACGGAGACACAACCATAGCAATCCACAGCACACGAAGAAAGCAATTTTCAACAGTCTGAAACACACACACACACACACACACACACTCACATGAATTCACAGCACATAAAACAGAAAAGCCAGCAGCAATCCAAATTCCCACACCGCAAACACAACAGTCACCACCACCACCACCACCACGAACACAATTCCTCGGATGAACTCACAGCACTTCGAACGCCGCAGCAGCAGACGAGAAACCCAGAAACGAGGAAGAGGAAGAAGAGGAGCTAAGCACACAACAGTCTTTTTTCGCGCTGGACAAAACCACGAGAAATGACGTTAGAGGAAACCAAGTCCAGCGTCGTGGCTCGGGTGAAAACCTTTTGCTCTGAGCACAACAGAGTGACAGAAGGAGAGATAGAAGGAGCAGAGCAATGATCGAGCGAACGAATAACGGGCAGCGGTGCCGGGCTTTGTTGTAAGGCTGAGCGGAATGACACACACACACACACACACCCGAGGCAGCCCGTGGAAGCAGCCGGAGCTACCCAGAGCAGAACGAGGGAAGCTGAGAGACTTAGAACTCGGCACACGCTGGCAGCGGCGTTCTTCGATGCTATGCTATGGCAGTGTCTGATGGATTGTGAGTCAGTCAGCGTTGCGCTCTCTGTTTCTCGGTGTCTTTGTCTGTCTGTCTGGTTTCTCTCTTTCTACATCTCCCTCCTCTCTTTCTTACACGCACACACACACACACACACACACATATATATATATATATATATATATCCCTTAAAGTTCCCGTCCCATTCCCATAAAAGTCTCACATTCTCTCTCTCTCTCTCTCTCTCTCTCTCTCTCTCTATATATATATATATATATATATACACACACTGTACTTCCACTGCGTTTGAGGTGTCCAGCTCTGTCAACTTCACCCGATATCACACTTTCCCTCCCTCCCTCCAAGACGATATCACACCTCCTCTCTCTCCCTGACAATATCACACACCCACTCCCTCCCCAAACCATCCACTGACAATATCACACACCCACTCCCTCCCCAAACCATCCACTGACAATATCTCACCCCCCCTCCCTCCCCAAACCATCCACTGACAATATCACACACACCCTCCCTCCCCAAACCATCCACTGACAATATCACACACACCCTCCCTCCCCAAACCATCCACTGACAATATCACACACCCCCTCCCTCCCCAAACCCTCCACTGACAATATCACACCCCTCCCTCCCCAAACCCTCCACTGACGATATCACACCCCTCCCTCCCCAAACCCTCCACTGACAATATCACCCCCCCCCCTCCCTCCCCAAACCCTCCACTGACGATATCACACACCCCCTCCCTCCCCAAACCCTCCACTGACAATATCACCCCCCCCCCCTCCCTCCCCAAACCCTCCACTGACGATATCACACACCCCCTCCCTCCCCAAACCCTCCACTGACGATATCACCCTCCCTCGTCTCCTGCTTTTCTTACCCCTCCTAGCCCACCACCAGCACCCTCCGACCCCTCAACTCCATCCTTCTAACAACAACACAAACCGATCAGCTGTCATCAGCAAACATCTCTGGCGGAATCGGTTCCTGGAGCAAGCAAAGCAAGCACACACATACACACACACACGCACATAAGCACACACACACACGCGCACGCAACCCCTCCCCTCCGCCCTCCCTATATCCCGCACATTTCCCGTCCCATTCCCACCCACGTCCCACAGCCTGTCATATCAGTGTCATATTCCCGACCAGTTACCGTTTTAACCCCACCTTACCCTGCGAGAGAGAGAGGGGAGGAGAGAGAGAGAGAGAGAGAGAGAGAGAGAGAGAGAGAGAGATGGTTTATTCAATTAAGGCCATAGCCCCATTTGAATAGGGGGTAATAGCTTTACATGTGTCATTGCAATTGGTAATATAAACAATACAACGTCATTCACAACAAACTATCAGTGAATCTAAGAAATGAGTGTCTCTCTTATCAGTGCTTTATAAAGATACATAGCAAAACTACGTATGGTGTTTTCATCGTTAGATGCCATTAATAAACATAACCGAAACAAGCATGGATTTATATAATATTTGGGGGGAATAAATTGTATTCGTAAGTCAGTCAACACAGGGCATTTTAAAACAAAGTGAACTTCATCCTCTCTTGATTCTTTGCATAGTGGGCACAATTGTTCAGAATGACATGTTGCTTTGTAACGAGAGAGAGAGAGAGAGAGAGAGAGAGAGAGAGAGAGAGAGAGAGAGAGAGACAGACAGGGGGGGGGGGGGGGGGGAGGTACAGACGAAAACAGCTGGAGATGAGTTGGAAGGGAGTGGGTGGGTATGGAGAGGGAGAAGGACAAGTAGGAGGCGCAGGAGAAGGAACTGCCACAATCATGACTTCTTTACCGAATTTACACTTTCCCTCAATAGTCTGTCTGTCTGTCTCTCTCCGACATTCTCCGCGCCCCTGCAAGCATTTTTCCAGTGTTTTCTGGTTGCAGCATGAAAAGCAGATCTGAAATACACCCCGAAACAAAAGCCGTTCCATCACCTCTGGCAGACCGTGACAGACCGGTACCATTCTCTTCACACACACTGTACGCCACTACCACCCGTGGAAAAAAAAAATAAAAAAAGGGCTTCATCTCTCTCTCTTTGTGCGTGTGTGTGTGTGGTGTGTGGTGTGTGTGTGTGTGTGTGTGTGTGTGTGTGTGTGTGTGTGTGTGTGTGTGTGTGTGTGTGTGTGTGGAGAGAGAGAGAGAATTATATTTCATTGAGACTAAATGGAAAACCTAATTCTCTTCAAAATGCCCTCATGAAAGAAGGCAGGGAAAAACAAAAACTAAAAACAAAAAGTAAAGAAGAAGAAGACAAAGAGAAGAGGGAGATGAAGAAAGAGAAGGAAGAGGAGAGGGGCGAAGGCGTAACATAACCATCAACTGGATGAAACGTCTAACATGTCTTAAAAACGTGGAAAAAAAACTCTAATAAAAACTGAAAAAGAATGTCCAGAACCGAAGACACACAGATACACACATGCACATTCACACATACACACATCCTTCACACACTCCAACCTCCTTCAATCCACTCCCCCATCTCGCATCCCCCCCCCCCCAATCCCCCATCGTTTCTCATCTCCCCTCCCCCCTTCCATCCTATCGATGCAAAACGAAAAGACGCTAACATCAGAAGCACCAGGAAACAACACCCTCTCCCCTCCTCCTCTGCATACACCATTCCTCCATCTACAGGTTTGCTACTGTGGTGAATGGGGAAGATAAAAAATGGGTAAGAGGGGGAGATAGGGGATGAGGGGAAAGGGCACAGAGAGAAGAGGGGCGGGGGGGGGCGGGGGGGGGGGAGGGGGGGATAAACCGGTGTGGGGGTTAGGGGGGAAGAGAAAGACAGGCAGACAGACAGACCGAAAGACATATCAGGTAGATAGGGACAGAAAGTTTGACACACACACACATATATGTATGTATGTGTGTGTGTGTGTGTGTGTGTGTGTGTGTGTGTCAAAAAAGTCATTTTAGCTGTAAGATGATTAGATTTGCAAGTGTTGCCTAGCTACACTTTTGGAGTTAAAAGACATTTGTGTTTTCTCAACTTTTCTGTGACATTATTGTGTATTTTGGAAATGTTTGTTCTGGGCATGAAAAGATTATTTTGCAGTAATCCTCCATACTCCAATGGGAGTGAAAGGATAATTAAAACGTGAACTTGTGTGTCCACAAAGAGAGAGAGAGAGAGAGAGAGAGAGAGAGAGAGAGAATGACAATCAAAGTAAGAGACAAACAGAGTAGACAGACCAACAGTCAGGACTCCAGTTCACCCAGCCAGACGGGGCGGCGGTTGGCCCATCACTTGCCGCCGCAGGCCAGCCAACAAACCGGGCGCATTGCGCAAGCTGTACGCGCATGACGTCAGTTCCTTTTCCTACTCAGTCCCTCCAATTTCCACCTTCCCTTTCCCCAACGACTTCCACCCACCTGTGCCCCTCTCCTGCACCATCTGTGTAGCGCCAATCGAGTCCCTCTATCCACCTTGTACAATCCCACAACCCCTTTCCCACCGAGAGAAAACATCGTCTTGTGTCCATAGGATTGATTGAGGCTTGTGTTTTTCTTCTTGTTGCTGGTCTGTTTGGGAGGTTCGTGTGTATGCTTGTGGCGGGAGAGGGAAGTATGCAAGGGGGGAGGGGGTTGTGGTGAGTGTGTGTGCATGTGTGCGTGTGTGCATATTTTGTGTGTGCGTGTGTGTGAGCGCGCGCGCGCGTGTGTTTAGTATGCTTAGCGTCATTACGGTGTTGAGAGAGAGACAGAGACAGAGATATAATGGCAGAGAAAGTTTAACCCGATTAGTTCTCTCTCTCTCTCTCTCTCTTAAGAAACCCCACCTCCGTATGACCCGTGCCTTGCCCCGGCCCACTCCTTCCAACGTGTTTGTACCATGGTCTGTGGTCGATGAACAATAAACCATCTGAGTCTGCCTGTTTCTTTCTCTCTGAGGGGCAGTATGAGGGCTAGTGTACAGTGACCATAAGTGAAGAGGAAAAAAACAAAACAAAAACAACAACAACAACAACAAAAAACGTTGGGAGAATGCGAAATGTTTCATTCAGTTTTAGTCCAAGGCCCCTAAGTGACGAGGGCGATCATACATCAATCACACAGGTGCGTCTTATTACAGGAGAAAATGCTGCAACCATACTCAATCATTTCAAAGCTTTCTAAACGTGGAACGCCAAATTTGATACTTTAATCATTCCTGGAGGACATACGAAATTCATATCAAAAGTAACATGGATTATGAAAATATTTCGGCTGAATATATTTCATCCTTCAGTCATAAAGAGCAGGACAGCAAAACATAAATACCAATAACAAACTGATTATATATATATATATATATATATATATATATATATATATATATATATATATATGTTATAGTGTGCCAGCAGTGTCACCCCCCACCACCTACACTCTGTCCCCCTTCCCTCCCCATCCCTTCGTCCCCCCCCCCCCCATCCCTCCTTCTTATCTCCCTTCCCACTCCGTCCAAAGCCCAGTCTTTGAGGTTGCGCCGACACCCGCGCCACCCTCCCTCCTCACCCCTACTCCCTAGTCGGCCCTCTTTGGTCAACGACGCAGCGTCACCCGCCCCAGCTATAGGAACACGTGCAGTTACGTGATGTCTGCCGCGATCCCCGTGTTCGAAACGGACGAGCACGGCATGTTGGTATATCCCGTGTGGCGGCCTGGCTTTCAAGTCATTCCCCTTCTCCCCGTTCACAAACATGACTGAGGTAGATGGCGGGACTTCGGAACGAAAGCTAGGGAGAATTTATGCTAATGCGAACTTTGATCAAGCCGGCTAACAGGCCAAGAGTTGTATTGTCCCGTCTCCCATTCTCTTTGTGACGTAAACGGGTAAACTTGTCATCATAGAATGTGTATAGACAAGTGGGTTGAATTGTAGCGAATCAGATCAATCTGTTGAATTGGACGAATTGGGATTAAGCAGTGAATCTGTCAGTCATTCACATAGCGTCACTAGGACAGGCAAAGATTGGTTATTTTAGTTCAACTAGTTGGGGGAGTGAGTGCTATAGTTTACATTAGTATACACAGTATGTTGTGGGAAGGGATAAAACCAGTCAGCACAGCCAGTTCTGAGCTGTCTCCCAGAAGAACTGACTGACACAGGATGACTGACTGATCAGTGATGTGAGGAACAAGGAAATCCCTGTTAGGCTGTGAGTACATGACTTGTAATGGTTTTATGTTATGTTGATAACTTAGTTGTGTTGGGAAACTGTTTTATGTCAGTGGACAGCCAGTTTAAGTTGATCTTGTGGCTTGTGGAAAGAAAAGGGGTTAATGTGTGAAAGCTACCCACTGAGAGAAGTACTGGCCTAAATCTTTTGATCCCCCCCCCCCTTCTATTTGGTTACAGATATCTTGTTCTGTATTTTTGATGTATTGCTTACTTGTTTTGTATAGTAGGTGGTGTTGGTTCAGTGTAAACTGAACAGATCTATAGGCTAACACATTGTCAGTGTGTGTTGAGGGTTTTTCATGTGTGTGTGTGTGTACACATGGGGGTAACAGCAAGTGTTGTGGAACACATGTTTGATTTGTTGGTTGTTGTGGTAACATGTGTAGGAGTTGTGCTATGTGTCAGTGGTTTACTTTGTTCAGATACAGTGGGAAGGAACATTGTAATGTGATTAACGAGTTGGCAAACTATGAGAGCATTGAGGGTCAGTGCTATGTTGTTGCACATTGCTGTTTACCAGAGCTATGTTGGAAGTAATGATTTCCATACATGTACTTGTGTCTGTTGGACACTTTGTGAAGGCAAAGAGATTATGTTTGGTAATGGTAGCACACAGTTTAATTGAATGATGGGTAACATGAGTTGGAACACAGGGTTGTATTGGTCAGTGGTATGTTTTGTACACAGTATGGTAATTGGTATGTCACTGCTGGTGGCAGGTAAGCTTGATGAAGCTTGTATTTCCTCACATAGATCTATGTGTAAGAGGAGTGCATACGGGTGGACATGTGATGAAAGGTGCTGAGAGGGTATAGGCCTTTTATGTCAGTGATGCCCAGATATTTGAGATTTTATCTGACCTGGGTTTTGGTTGTGTGTTTGTGTTCCAGGTGTGCTGCTTGTAGGTGCTGCTTATAGGTGCTGCTTGTAGGTGCTGCTTATAGGTGCTGCTTTAGGTGTAGGATGATCTTTTTACTGTGTGCTGTATTGTAAACACTCTATAAAAAACACTCCATGTGGCCCTGCTGTTGATGTGAGGAGAGAGTGAGTGAGTGCATCATTAGTTGATCCTATATTCCCTCTGTTCTCCCCCTCTCTCTTCTGTTAGAATCGAACCACACTCTCACAACAAGAAAACAACAGCTTTTTTACAACTATATATATATATATATATATATATATATATATATAGAGAGAGAGAGAGAGAGAGAGAGAGAGAGAGAGAGAGATTCCCAAAGTATATTTAGATTCATGTCCCATTACATTGCAGGCAACTTCCATGAGAAGCAGGAGATCCTGTTTGAACTAAAAAAAACGAAGAAAAAAAAGAAGAAGAAGAAAAAAACAAAACAACACCAACTGCCATTAATCAGTGTGTCAGTATGTGAGATAAAAGTGCTAAGATTTGTGAATAAAGAAATAACCAGTAACCTGTCTGTGGACACACTTTGGCTATTTCAAAATAATATTTTCTGTCTGTTCCATAAACGCACTGTCGCTGTAATTAGAATTTGTGTAAATAACTGATTTTTGTCCTATTCCAAAGCCAAATTTGGCGTCGTCAAAACAAAGTATTTCCAGGGAAAATGATCTTGTTACACACACACACACACACACACACACTTATATACACACATACAGGCACGCTGATAACCGAAACACATGGTTATCATTATTGACTCCAGCGCTCCAGTGAGCCAAAAGGAAAAAAAGCATGTAAAAAAGAAACGAATCAACGACGACAAAAGAAAGAAGGGAAAACATAAAAGGAATGAAGGTTCCAAAAAATAGAAAGAAAATTGTCCCCCAAAGAACTGTTGATATATTAGAGTACCGTAATTGCATCTCTCTCCAATTACTCCAGAAAGCAGAATGCTTCTTGAAGTGAAAGTGATAGTGATTAACCCCTTCACTGCTGCTGACTATAATCTAGAATGCCCATCGGGTGAAGGGGGGTGACCTGACAGAGAGATAACACAAAGCTTACATACAGGTCAGGACGACCACTCACCGTTCTTTGTTCTAAACCTGTTCCTCTTGGAATTGCATCCGCTTTGCACAACAAAACTTAAATATGCTACTTAAAATACACTAATTTAGTAAATGCAGTTTTAAAAATCAAGTGACGCTGATCTCATTTCGTCAATGTTTCAGCAGTCAAGAGGTTAAAATAATCAAATGCTTTAGAAAGACACACACACACACACACACACACAACTTCACCCCCTACCCACAGCTTTTCCAGAAGAAACTAAAAATAAATATTGATCTTTTTACTTGGAGAAACTGCGTGGCCGCATAATTATGTGGTGGAAAGCTGTGTTCGGAGAGAGAGGGGGGGGGGGGGGGGGAGGGAGAGAAAGCCAGAGAGAGTGAGAGAGAGAATGAGGGAGAGGGAAAGAAGAAAAAAATATAGAGAGAGAGACAGACAGACAGACAGAGAGAGAGGCACACATACATTCTACATCGTAGATCTCCCTGTCTGCTACCGAAGGCAGACGGGAGTTGTGAAAGACATGGACACTCCAAGTCTCTGCCGGGGTTCGAACAGCACGCTATCCCATTGGTCTGTGCAACCGCTTCGTGAGGGGGACAGGTTTGTCTTTCGTTCTTGCTGGCTTCCTTTTTCACATTTCTTTCCTTCTGTTTAAATGTTTCTTTTTTGTTTTTTTAAAATTTTTAATTGTATCCTCTTTCCCCGTTTCTAGTGTGTGTGTGTGTGTGTGTGTGTGTGTGTGTGTGTGTGTTTTCTGTCTACCTTTTTTCCTTTCCTAAGGTTTTTCCCCTTCCGTGTTGTGTTTATAATCTTTTTTCCCGTTTCGGGTTTTTTTGTTTTTTTTTTGCTTTCTTTCTGTCTTTTCTTCGTTTGTCCTTTCTAATTTTTTCCTTGCATGCTTCTTTTTCCCGCTCTCTCCTCAACCCCGAGGTTTCTCTTTACCGCCATCCTGTTCAATTCTGGAAAGAACGCCCCCCTCCCCATCCCAACCCACTCTCCCTGTTCGCGACCATGCCTTAATTTATCACAACGCACGTGAAAACTCTGATTTCTCATCTGTCCGTCCAGGTCCGGTGTGCGGACAGCAGGGTTGGCCCTGTAGCGGCCTGTCCAGGTGTCAGCCTCTCAAAGCAAAGCCAAACCAAGCTTCCGAAAGCCAGCGCGTGTAAAACAGCCCATGATAGAAAAGTAACGATCCGTGGCCATAACAGAAAAACAGAATCCAACATGACAAAAATACAAAATTTGAAACAAAATAAACAGCCCGTCCCAGAGAGAGAGAGAGAGAGAGAGAGAGCGTTTTTGCATTGCTCCCATTTTTGCGACAAGGATCCATGGCCAGACGCCACTGTCAGGCCGCAACGCGCATTGACACGCCATTTCCCTCTGACGGTCAGGTTTCCACGATGGCTCAGGCGATGGAAAGATACAGTCCTCCATCTTGGCAGAGCCGATGTGCAATTTCCGGACACGGAGACAGTGACGATCAGCGTCAGATATAATCGGGTACTCCCGGATCTCCCCTACATCGCTCATCGCCACTGAATTAACGCATACATGACACACGCAACTCAGGTAAAATGCAATGGCTGATATACCTTTTTTTCTTTCTTTCTCATATTTATTTGCTTTGCTTCTTTTCATTTGTATTTTTTCAATCTCCATAAGATGGAAATATGGATGGAATGAATTGATTATTCTTTCATAATTAGGGAAGTGGAATAAACACAATCGCACTCTTTTGCGTCCAGCCCTCACTATATATATATATATATATATATATATAGAGAGAGAGAGAGAGAGAGAGAGAGAGAGAACTCGGAACTCAAAACGTTATTTATTCACGAATTAAGAATTTAGGCATGGCCTAATCTTCTAAGAGAAAGAGGGAGAGACAGACAGACAGAGAGGCACATACATAGAGAGAGACGGTGTGATGAGACAGCCAGCCAGCCATCCTGTGCTGTATTTACAATAACATAGTCATTCCGTTACGGCCAATCACGTTTACGAAACAACGAACGTTTTTGTTTTGTTTACGTGTATCAGCCCGTGCGGACAGAGATATCTAATTTCGTTCTACATAATATACTATTTTAACGACAAAAATGATAATGCAGACGGTTTACTTGTGTCTGACAGCATCGCTCCCTGCCCACTGTCAGCATCCCTCCCTGCCACACTGTCAGCATCCCCTCCCCACTGTCAGCATCCCTCCCTCCCCACTGTCAGCATCCCTCCCTCCCCACTGTCCTCCACTTCGCTACCCTCCCCCACTGTCAGCATCCCTCCATCCCCACTGTCAGCATCCCCCCTCCCTCCCCACTGTCAGCATCCCTCCTCCCCCTGCACTGTCAGCATCCCTCCATCCCCACTGTCAGCATCCCTCCCTCCCCACTGTCAGCATCCCTCCATCCCCCTCCTGTCAGCATCACTCCCCTCCCCACTGTCAGCATTCCCTCCCTCCCACTGTCAGCATCCCTCCCTTCCCACTGTCAGCATCCCTCCATCCCCACTGTCAGCATCCCTCCCTCCCCCACTGTCAGCATCCCTCCCTCCCCACTGTCAGCATCCCTCCATCCCCACTGTCAGCATCGCTCCCTCCCCACTGTCAGCATCCCTCCCTCCCCACTGTCAGCATCCCCTCCCCACTGTCAGCATCCCTCCCTCCCCACTGTCAGCATCCCCTCCCCACTGTCACCATCGCTCCCTTCCCACTGTCAGCATCCCTCCCTTCCCACTGTCAGCATCCCCTCCCCACTGTCAGCATCCCTCCCTCCCCACTGTCAGCATCGCTCCCTCCCCACTGTCAGCATCCCCTCCCCACTGTCAGCATCGCTCCCTCCCCACTGTCAGCATCCCTCCCTTCCCACTGTCAGCATCCCCTCCCCACTGTCAGCATCGCTCCCTCCCCACTGTCAGCATCCCTCCCTTCCCACTGTCAGCATCCCTACTGTCAGCATCGCTCCCTCCCCACTGTCAGCATTCCCTCCCTTCCCACTGTCAGCATCCCCTCCCCACTGTCAGCATCGCTCCCTCCCCACTGTCAGACACTGATATATGCACAGAGAGAGAGAGAGAGAGAGGGGGGGGGGGGGGGAGGGGGGGGGATGGAGGAAGTAGTGTGTGGGGGGTGAGTATGCGGGGGGTACGCGTAACTTTGCACGTGGTTAAGAATTCCCTTGCATAACTTGCTTTCAAAGTCCCGCAATTCAATGCAAGGAAGCAAGGAAAATGCACACACGTTGGCAGTGACGTCAAATCGTGATGACGCATGAGGGATGACCTCATCCCCTCAGCCGTGACCCTCTGCTAATAACTTCATTATCATCACAGAGGAGGGGGAAACGTTTGGCATGTTTGCAATCTGTCCGAGGTAATCGCTTAAATGTGTGCTTCTCTCTTGGTCTCTACCTCTCTTACACACACACACACACACACACACTTATACACACACACACCACACACACACGCGCAATCACACGACTCAGAATCGAGCATCTAAGGCCGAACACATCCACCCACCAAAAACAAAGAATCTAGCAGCCATATGTTGATGATTAAAGCGCGCAAGTGTGTGTGTGTGTGTGTGTGTGTGTGTGTGTGGACTGACAGACAACGAAGTGCACGTGCAAACCATTTACTGTCATCGGTAAAGACCTCGGTGCTACTGATACAGCCTGCTGTGTGCTGAACATTGCTTGGCTCAGCATCACTCTCTCCATACCTCCCTGCCGTCTCTCTCTGTGCGTTTCGGTCTCTGCCGCTCTTTCACTCCCCATCTGTCTTTTCTCTGAATCTGCCTGTCTTTTCTGGCACAGTCTGTCTGAGTGCACGCGCATGTAAGCTATGTGAGAGAATACACACACACACACACACACACACACACACACACACAAACCAAAGACACGCAGAGAGAGAGGGGGGAGGGGCGCTGACAGACGTAGACATTACATTTTTTTAATTTTTATTTATTTATTTATTTATTTTTTTTTAGACATTTACAATGTCAGGGATTAAAAGAAACAGTGATGAGGAGATGCAGAGAAAGGGAGATACAGGATGAGACAGAGACACACAGAAAACGTCAAACAGTTCAACATGACAGACAGACACAGTCCACCATGACAGACAGACAGACAGACAGAGTCCAACATGACGACAGACAGACAGATAGAGTCCAACATGACGACAGACAGACACAGTCCACCATGACAGACAGTCACAGTCCAACATGACAGACAGACAGACAGACAGAGTCCAACATGACAGACAGACACAGTCCAACATGACAGACAGACAGACAGTCAGACAGACAGAGTCCAACATGACGACAGACACAGTCCACCATGACAGACAGTCACAGTCCACCATGACAGACACACAGACAGACAGAGTCCAACATGACAGACAGACACCTTCCACCATGACAGACAGACAGACAGTCACAGTCCAACATGACGACAGACAGACAGACACAGTCCAACATGACAGACAGACACCTTCCACCATGACAGACAGTCAGTCAGTCACAGTTCAACATGACGACAGACAGACAGACATAGTCCAACATTACACCATGACAGACAGTCACATTCCAACATGACGACACAGTCCAACATGACGACAGACACAGTCCAACATGACGACAGACACAGTCAACAGTCCACCATGACGACAGACACAGTCAACAGTCCAACATGACGACAGACACAGTCCAACATTCCAACATGACGACAGACACAGTCCAACATGACGACAGACACAGTCCAACATGACGACAGACACAGTCAACATTCCAACATGACGACAGACACAGTCCAACATGACGACAGGCACAGTCCAACATGACGACAGACACAGTCCAACATTCCAACATGACGACAGACACAGTCCAACATTCCAACATGACGACAGACACAGTCCAACATTACAACATGACGAAAGACACAGTCCAACATGACGACAGACACAGTCCACCATGACGACAGACACAGTCCAACATTCCAAAATGACGAAAGACACAGTCCAACATTCCAACATGACGAAAGACACAGTCCACCATGACGACAGACACAGTCCAACATTCCAACATGACGACAGACACAGTCCAACATTCCAACATGACGACAGACACAGTCCAACATTCCAACATGACGACAGACACAGTCCAACATTCCAACATGACGAAAGACACAGTCCAACATTCCAACATGACGAAAGACACAGTCCACCATGACGACATACAGACACAATTCAACATGACGACAGACACAATTCACAATGACGACAGACACAATTCATCAGGAAGACAGACAGACACAATTCATCATGACGACAGACATACACAATTCAACATGACGACATACAGACGCAATTCATCATGACGACAGACACAGTTCACTATGACGACAGACAGACACAGTCCAACATGACGACAGACACAGTCCAGTCAACCATGACGACAGACAGACAGTCCAGTCCACCATGACGACAGACAGACAGTCCAGTCCACCATGACGACAGACAGACACAGTCCAACATGACGACAGACAAACACAGTCCAGTCCACCATGACGACACAGTCCAACATGACGACAGACAAACACAGTCCAGTCCACCATGACGACACAGTCCAACATGACGACAGACAAACACAGTCCAGTCCACCATGACGACACAGTCCAACATGACGACAGACAGACACAGTCCAGTCCACCATGACGACAGACAGACACAGTCCAGTCCACCATGACGACAGACAGACACAGTCCAACATGACGACAGACACAGTCCAATATGACGAGAGGCAGACACAATTCAACATGACGACAGACAGACACAATCCAACATGACGACAGACAGACACAGTCCAGTCCACCATGACGACGGACAGACAGACACAGTCCAGTCCACCATGACGACGGACAGACAGACACAGTCCAGTCCACCATGACGACAGACAGACACAGTCCAGTCCACCATGACGACGGACAGACAGACACAGTCCAGTCCACCATGACGACAGACAGACACAGTCCAACATGACGACAGACACAGTCCAACATGACGACAGACAGACACAGTCCAGTCCACCATGACGACGGACAGACAGACACAGTCCAGTCCACCATGACGACGGACAGACAGACACAGTCCAGTCCACCATGACGACAGACAGACACAGTCCAGTCCACCATGACGACGGACAGACAGACACAGTCCAGTCCACCATGACGACAGACAGACACAGTCCAACATGACGACAGACACAGTCCAATATGACGAGAGGCAGACACAATTCAACATGACGACAGACAGACACAATCCAACATGACGACAGACAGACACAGTCCAGTCCACCATGACGACGGACAGACAGACACAGTCCAGTCCACCATGACGACGGACAGACAGACACAGTCCAGTCCACCATGACGACGGACAGACACAGTCTAACATGACGACAGACACAGTCCAACATGACGACAGACAGACACAGTCCAGTCCACCATGACGACGGACAGACACAGTCCAACATGACGACAGGCAGAAACAGTCCAACATGACGACAGACACAGTCCAACATGACGACAGACAGACACAGTCCACCATGACGACAGACACAGTCCAACATGACGACAGACAGACACAGTCCAGTCCACCATGACGACAGACAGACACAGTCCAACATGACGACAGACAGACACAATTGAACATGACGACAGACACAGTCCACCATGACGACGGACAGACACAATCCAACATGACGACAGACAGACACAGTCCAGTCCACCATGACGACAGACAGACACAGTCCAGTCCACCATGACGACAGACAGACACAGTCCAACATGACGACAGACAGACACAATTGAACATGACGACAGACAGACACAGTCCAACATGACGACAGACACAGTCCAATATGAGGACAGACAGACACAGTCCAACATGACGACAGACACAGTCCAA
The DNA here is from genome assembly GCF_041734735.1 of Babylonia areolata. NCBI lineage: Eukaryota > Metazoa > Mollusca > Gastropoda > Neogastropoda > Buccinidae > Babylonia > Babylonia areolata. Next base: position 10,032,834 of record NC_134888.1, on the reverse strand, counting down.
TATGACGAGAGACAGCCACAGTCCAACATGACGACAGACACAGTCCACCATGACGACAGACAGACACAGTCCAGTCCACCATGACGACAGACAGACACAGTCCAACATGACGACAGACACAGTCCACCATGACGACAGACAGACACAGTCCAACATGACGACAGACACAGTCCACCATGACATGGCGACAGACAGACACAGTCCACCATGGCGACAGACAGACACAGTCCAACATGACGACAGACAGACACAGTCCAGTCCACCATGACGACGGACAGACACAGTCCAACATGACGACAGACAGACACAGTCCAGTCCACCATGACGACGGACAGACATAGTCCACCATGACGACAGACACAGTCCACCATGACGACAGACAGACACAGTCCAACATGACGACAGACAGACACAGTCCAACATGACGACAGACACAGTCCAATATGACGAGAGACAGACACAGTCCACCATGGCGACAGACAGACACAGTCCACCATGGCGACAGACAGACACAGTCCACCATGACGACAGACACAGTCCACCATGACATGGCGACAGACAGACACAGTCCACCATGGCGACAGACAGACACAGTCCACCATGACGACAGACAGAGTCCACCATGACGACAGACAGACATAGTCCACCATGACGACAGACAGACACAGTCCACCATGACGACAGACAGACACAGTCCACCATGACGACAGACAGACACAGTCCACCATGACGACAGACAGACACAGTCCACCATGACGACAGACAGACACAGCAAAATATGATTTCGACCTCACTTCAAAGTTTAAACAGACATCAAGCTCCAAAACCCTCTCGATACGCACGACTGCTATCACGTTTGTGATCTCACACGCTTCTTTTGCTACAGATATAATGCCGCGCGCGCGCGCGCGCGCGCGTGTGTATGTGAAGGGAGGGAGATGGGAAGAAAATGGGGAAAAGAAACACAAAGAAAGGAAACGAACTTTTTTATCATGAGGGTAATGGAGTTCGTTCAACTGCCTTGTTACGTCCAGCCCACAAGGCAAAACAATTATCCACAGAATGAAGGCAAAAAGTGCAAAAAGACAAAAACAATACCACACACACGTGCACATACACGCGCATGCGCACGCAAAACACAAAAGGAAAATGATGGTGTGGGGAGGGGGAGGAAAAGACTGAGGTCTGGACACAGGATAGTGGAAGGCGAAAAATAAACAATTTTAATTCATAACCCCCACCCCCCGTCCGAAGGATGGAAGGCTATTACCATACCACGTACAGCCACCTGGGAATCTTATTGAATCTCCGTTTGAAAGTGTCTCTCCCCCCCCCCACCCCCGCCTTTTTTTATATTATTATTATTTTTTTAACCTCATCAAGTTTTGGGGTGTTGTGATGCAGATGAAGAGGAAATTGCAACAGAAACAGCAACGGAACTTATTGTTCTGTTTTGATCTATCTATTGTTAAGTTTGTGTGGCGTGTGTGACTGCGAATGTCTTAAAAAAATTGCTAAGGTGTAACTGACAATTAAATTGATTCTGACTTTGATTATGATTCTGATTCACATAGAACGCATGCTTGAATGCGTATGTGCACACCTGCGTCTATGGTTCGGGCATGCGCCCCGTTTTTGACCCACTTGTGTAAACAAACTGAGTCCATGTTTCAACCCGGTGTTCGGTTCTCTCTCTCTCTCTCTCTCTCTCTCTCTGTCCGTGGTAAAATTTAACACTGCCATTTTCTCTGCAAATACTTTGTCAGTTGACGCCAAATTTGGCATAAAAATAGCAAAAATTCAGTTCTTTCCAGTCATCTTGTTTAAAACAATATTGCACCGCTGGGATGGGCAAAAAAAAAGGAAAAAAAAAAAAGAAGCCAAATTATATGCAAACTGAATTTACTGTTATATTTATTTTTTTTTTTTATTCTCTAAACTTGGCACTTTGATCTGATATAACAACAGGAGCAGTCATTTTTATCATTTTTTGTTCAAACAGGAACTTCTTTTGCTAAGCATGGAAGTTATATTTCTGGTGCATGTCTTTGGTGGAGATAGCAAAAAAGGGAAATTAATCTGTAATTAATGCTATGGGGGTTAATTTGCTTTAAACTGATCTTTCTCATCTTAAACATTACATTTTGAAATTATATTCAACACATAAAAAGCTTGTGTGTTTTACTCTTAGTGTACAGGGATTTCACTATGTTCATTCGCCCAAGTGGTCTTTTTCGGAAAATACTGAAATCAATACGACGAGTGGACTTTATAGATATATTGGCAGAGCCCTGAAGGTCATGGGCAAAAATCAATTGTGTACACATAGTTATACATATACAAAACGCGTGCTCATATTCCTCGCGAACGCGAAGGACGCCGTTTTGTTTCAAGTTGTTGACCTGCCCGTTCAATCCTATATTCAATGGACAATACACGATAATATGTGATGGAAAGTTGGAGGAGACCGTTAAATATTTATTCAGAGAAAGATATGTGAACGCCTCATCACTTACTGGATTATGCCCCAAACTGCCATAAAATATCAACAAAATCAGTTGGAATTCACAGTTAAAAATAATAAACCATTTGAGTTAATACCCTTGATGAAACGTAAAAATTTCCAGTCTTGACTTTTCTCAAAATGAAGTCTTTTTCACTTCATACAACGTTTAGAAGTACTTGTCCTTGGCTCCAAATGTTATTAGTTTAACAAAATACTCAATTTTCATATCAACTTTAAACCTAGAATGAGCATGAAACAAAAATTGAATCGAGCGTGTCGTACATTCCGGGCGGGTGTAACTAAACTTGTACATCTATCTAGATCCAGAGAAAACGGCTAAATGTTGCAGTGTGATTGCGGCGATAGCCAAGTCTCCTTTACCGCAGACTTAAAATTAATTTTAATTGCCCTTAAAGATTTTTTGAATGCCCAAGATAGAGCAGAATAATATGATTTAAACAGCATTGTCACTGCGAATACCGCAATCGATTTATCGCCCTTTTAAAAAAGCATGTTTAAATGTTAAATTTTCGAACGACAGTTAAGGAACCACGATAGTGTATTGGGTAAGACAGTTTCTTCTCACCCGAACACGCGGGGTTCGAATCTGCACGAAGGACTTTTTTTTTTTTTTTTTTTTTTTTTTTTTAAACTCGAAGCTTTATAATAACAAATACAGAACACATTTCAACGATTAGATTTTTTTTTTTTTTTAGTGTATCACAAGTGAGTCTTGAAGGCCTTGCCTCTCTTGTTGTTGTTTTGTTTCTGGTGTGTGTGTGTGTGTTTCTTGTTAGCTCTGCCAATGCACCATACATGGAAGATAGTCCTCGTCTGCTCGTCCATTGCCCATGTCAACCCCTACCAAGGAGATTTGTGCATCATGGATTATGCTGATCACTTCGGTGAGACCCACATCACACATGCCAAGAGGTAGCCACTGTCCACATACCCCACATGAAGAGCTGTACACTCACAGTCTGCATGCTGTCCCATGGGCTCTTGGAAGCCCCGCACTTTTCATAAGTGTCACCGACACAATTTGTCAGTGGTCTAACGTGTGAACTGGATAAAATCTACTTGCCTGATGTGTTTAGAAGCAACACACTGTGTGCGTGCGTGCGTGTGTGTGTGTGAGGCGTATGCGCGCGTTTTGTGAATGTGTGTGCCTGTGATAATGCCTTTACACAAGCAGGCGTTCGTGTATTCTTTTGAAGTTTATGAACATGAACGATAAAAATAATTTGAAAACCGCCGTTGTCACGCGACAACAATCAAAGGAAGACGTAAAACAGATCTGACAGATCTTTTCCCTTGTTTTTTCCTTGGAGGTGGGGGTCGGGGAGTGGTTAAAGGGGGCAGTGTAAGGATGGTGAGGAAAAGGGGTTCAGACTCTCTCTGAAGAGCACTATCTTCCCGTGTTTGGGAACAACCAGACAACTGTTGCAACATCTGGAGTAGATCAGTATGCAATGTTTAAAAACAGTTTCATCTGGCATCAATAGCAAAGCTTTTAACCCCAGGCAAAACAAGGTCTGCATTCAATTCATTCACTAAGCAGGGACATGTGGTGAAAACTTTGCCAAGTTGATGGCTGGTGTTATGTCTCATTTGGACTTCATCTGGTCGATATTTTCAACGTCATGAGAAAAAAAATAGTAGGTAACAAATATTACTGTTGCACTGCAGTTAGTATCTTTTCTCAACGTTCTAGACTCTTGTCTCTTCTGTATCTCCCTCACATTTCCCTGTTTCTGGGGCAGCATGCTGTTGCAGGGAGATGGAGGTGTCGCTGGTGGCGTCAAAGATTTACTTCCAGGGCGCCATTAAAACAGCAGCAGAATTCCTCTCCTCCTGTGGAAAGCCCCTTGGCAGCATCTCTATCTTCACTGACTCCATGTCCACACTCCAGGCCCTTGACTCCCCTGATCCTGGTCCACTGATCCAGTCCCTAAGGCCTCCCTCACAACCCTTACCCAAACAGCCCCAACGACCCTCCAGTGGGTGCCTGCACATGTAGACCTCCCAGGCAATGAGCGTGCAGACCACCTTGCTACTAAGGAAGGAAGCCAACTCACACAGCCAACCATCCCTGCCACGTATGAGGAAGCAAAAACTCTCCTCCGCAGCAGATTCCGAAGAGGCTGGGTCACCCTGAACGGAGGCTACCAGGCACATCTGGATCCCATCAGGACACTGGAGAGGAGACACCAGACTACCATCTACCGCCTTCGCACAGGACACTGCGGCCTCAGAGCACACCTGAAGAGGATTGGAGTGGCAGCCACATCCCTATGTGATTGCGGCCAGGCTGACCAGACCCCATCCCATATTCTCCAAGACTGCCCCCTGTATGAGAAGATGCGGCAGTAGTCCTGGCCTGGGGGTGCTGACCTCAACACCAAGCTCTGGGGGACGGCAGCCGATCTTCACCGGACGTCCGAGTTTGTGGCATCCCTCGGACTTCGACCCTAACTGCGTAGCTGTCGAACGCAAAAGAAAGAAAGAAAGACTTCCAGGGCAAAGGGTGGAGGGGACAATTTATATCATGAGATCAATGGAGTATAGCCTTCAATCCCGTCCCTTCCTCCTGAATGACACTTGTTTTGGCCAGTATCATCAACTTGGTGTTCCAACACACTTTTTAAACCAACGATCACTGTAAATCACTCATGGATTTTCCACACTGCCGATGAATTTTCGATGAATGAATTTCGACCTTGTACGATGGCAATGTGTGTGTGTGTGTGTGTGTGTGTGTGTGTGACTGCATGCGTTCGAGCGCGCGGGCGTGTGTGTAAACCCACTGAACATTTAGTTCAACGCGCACCACTCAACCACTCCACCCATCGTCCACAGTCAGTACACGCCATGCCCCACAAGTCTGGTCTGTTCAGGAATGCATGCTGCCGTGTCACGCTCGTTTCTGGGAGAAATCTAAACTTTATGTGTCTGGGTGAAACGGAACTTGATGAAGTGTGAGGACTCTTCGTCTCTACAGGGAAAACGATACAGACAGGGAATCCAACAGTGGTGGTGGTAATCCAGGCAGCCGACTTGGAGTTGAAGTACGCTGGGGTCTGTTTCGGAGAACTGACAGCGAGAGTGTTCGAAACTTGATGGTAATGAATGTTTACTGCTTAGAAGGACGAAAACAGGTGGGTGTGGAGTGGGGTTGGTGTGGTGGTGGGTTACAGTCTCAAATTAGCAAGTCACTGTTCAGAAAGTTATCTCGTCACAAAACGAGATATCGTTTTAAGTAATGAAAGGCAAGACCGAATTGAGAACACGCTACGACACTGTAAACTGGCGGGGAGGATGGGGGCGATGGAGGAGCTGACAGAGAGAGTAATGTGAAAGCTGGAAAAAAAAAGCAAGAAAGAAAGAAAAAAAAAAAAGAAAAAAAAAGCGAGGGGCGTGGGGTGTGGGAGGGGACCAAAACAAGCAGGTGTGTGTGTGTGTGTGTGTGTGTGTGATGGAGAGGAGGGGGGTGGTGATGGGGAGGTTGGGCGGTGAGGGGGAGGGGAAGCGGGGGGAGGTGGGGGCAAGGGGGTCAGCGCCTCCAGCAAATCCCATGTGTCCACCAGTGAACTGTCTCCTTTGTCATTTTGTGCGTGAGAGAGTGTGTGTGAGAGAGAGAGAGAGAGGAGGGAGGAGGGGGGGAGAAGAGAGAGAGGGATAGAAGAGAGGGGCAGGGAGAAGGGGGTTTACAGTCAATACACCCCTGGCTACAATCTTCCCGGGCATGGCCCTGTCCAGTCCTGATGATTTTACCAAACCGGTCCTTAGAACTTGGAAAACTGCTACTTTACATGTTTCCTGTGATTGACACATCCCAGAAATCTATCCGCCAGCCCTGTCCGTGTTCCCGTTCTGAACATTCCTATTTTTATGTCTGGGTCAGGTGAACCTGGGAAGAGGTCTGTGGACTTGTCGTCTCAACAAGGAAACAGAGTACACAGAAGGACGACAGGACTGATGGGAACTGACGTCGCTGTTAGTTTGTGGCTCCTCCTAATAGGACCGTGTGTACAGAAGCAACGATCGATACAAAATACGTCTGAGACAGAAATGGAGCAGGATAGAAGTTGTGCCATGTGCAAAAGAGACAGAACAATGAACTGTGTGCAAAAGGGTTATGGTTATCTACCTGTCCAGACAGAACAATTAACTGTGTGCAAAAGGGTTATGGTTATCTACCTGTCCAGAAAAAATAATGAACTGATCTGTGCAAAAGGGTTATGGTTATCTACCTGTCCAGACAGAACAATGGACTGTGTGTAAAAGGGTTTTGGTTATCTACCTGTCCAGACAGAACAATTAACTGTGTGCAAAAGGGTTATGGTTATCTACCGGTCCAGACAGAATAATGAACTGATCTGTGCAAAAGGGTTATGGTTATCTACCTGTCCAGACAGAACAATGAACTGTGTGCAAAAGGGTTATGGTTATCTACCTGTCCAGACAGAACAATTAACTGTGTGCAAAAGGGTTATGGTTATCTACCTGTCCAGACAGAACAATTAACTGTGTGCAAAAGGGTTATGGTTATCTACCTGTCCAGACAGAATAATGAACTGATCTGTGCAAAATGGTTATGGTTATCTACGGTCCAGACAGAATAATGAACTGATCTGTGCAAAAGGGTTATGGTTATCTACCTGTCCAGACAGAACAATGAACTGTGTGCAAAAGGGTTATGGTTATCTACCGTTCCAGACAGAACAATGAACTGTGTGCAAAAGGGTTATGGTTATCTACCTGTCCAGACAGAACAATGAACTGATCTGTGCAAAAGGGTTATGGTTATCTACCGTTCCAGACAGAACAATGAACTGTGTGCAAAAGGGTTATGGTTATCTACCTGTCCAGACAGAACAATGAACCGTGTGTAAAAGGGTTATGGTTATCTACCGGTCCAGACAGAATAATGAACTGATCTGTGCAAAAGGGTTATGGTTATCTACCTGTCCAGACAGAATAATGAACTGTGTGCAAAAGGGGTATGGTTATCTACCGGTCCAGACAGAATAATGAACTGATCTGTGCAAAAGGGTTATGGTTAACTACATGTCCAGGCAGAATAATGAACACACGGATGTGTGCAAGAGTTATGGTTATCTACCTGTCCAGACAGAATAATGAACTAAAAATAACCTATCCAGACAAAGTACGAAACTGGCGATGCTCAAAGGAAGCGAGTAAAAATTCATTTATTACTTACCTAAATAAGAAACGACAGAAGTTTTAACTTGTTTTTATAATTTCTCCTTTTATCTTTTAATCTCCTTTCCACCATAAGAAAACTGGAAACACAACAGCGATTCACTGCATGTTTGTTAAGAACTGACTATATATGTCTTAACTCAAATTTACTTCACCTCTTCTTCTCTCCTTAAGGACAAAATCCACCACTGATAAAAGAGCTTTCTGCCATTTCAAACTAATATAGCTTCGCTGTTTTTGATGTGACTTTTGAGTTGTTGAGTGGTATGTTTTGTAGTATCTGCATGGTGTTTTCCTTGGTTTGGAATTGGGAAAAAATAATTTTGCATCCTCACTTCCCACAACACAGAGCTTTCCATGAGAGAGTTGTATTGAACAACACAGTATCGTCAGGAAACAGGAGCGGGTAAACATCCCTTCAACCGGACTGAACATTATTTAAAAAAATATTTTTGCAAAAACAGGATCCGTAAATGGTGGGGCCAGGTTGCGAAGGCCAGAATACAATGTTAACCTTTTCACTGTCAGCAAGGGGTAACCTTTTCACTGTCAGCAATGGGCGTCTGTTGAACCATGGGTGATGAAGAGCGGGGACCAGTTATGCCTGACATAGCACGTGCCGCTCCTCACAGCGGGCAAGTGTCCACCCATGGTGTCTGACTCAAACACCACTCACCACTTCGGGCGGCCTTCCAAGTTGACAAAGGAAATCTTTCCGGTGAACACGGACAGCAAGAAATCCGGAGGCTTGCTCGTTACCAAAGCACGTGGTGACGAAGCCAGTGTGAGCAGAAAGAGGACACTGCCATCAGCAACGGTGAATGTGACGACGACGCTGCTGCCAGAGGTTACCGAACTCCAATTAAACGGACCACGCCGCCTCTACCATCACACGCCCTTCCGTCTCCTTGACACCATGCCAAGGACATGCCACCCAGACCCCGCCAGACTGGAGAGAGAGAGAGAGAGAGAGAGAGATAACGATAACGATGTTTTATTCAGATTAAGGCCAAAGCCCCTTAATGAAGGGGGTCATACAAGAAAATAAATAAATAAGGAAAATGACTTGACACGATAAACCAACATCACAAATCAACCAAAAGTAGCTAATACAATACTCAACAACATTCACAAAATAACAATTGAGAAAGAGAGAGAGAGAGAGATTTTGTCATTTCTCAAATAGTCAACCTCCACCGAGAAAAGAGTTGCTTTGCACATGATCAGTTTTCCTCTCTTTGATTTTTTCCTATCCCCGACTAATATCACTTATACGTTTTCTTTTTTCTTTTTTTTTAATAGTGAAAAGATGTTTAACTAAAGAACGAACGAACGCGCGCACGCACACACACTGTTACTGTGGTGTGTGTGTGTGTGTGTGTGTGTGTGTGTGTGTGTGTGCGTGCGTGCGTGCGTGTTTTATTTTTATGTCAATAAATATAGCAGTTGTGCAGAAGTGTGCATATCTGTATGTGTATATGTATAATGATGTTTTGGTGTCATATACTGTACCATGTCAAACTGATGCAAACTAGGCCTATGGTTTGCTCTGCTTGGCCAAATTTCGCGCGGCTAACAGTTTTTCTCCTTCCTTGGACCAGAAAACATACTTACTGATGATTACAGCACAATGAATTTTGATACATGTAAACTGTAATCGTGATTCATGTCAGAAAACAGGAAGAATAGACCCTTTTTTTCAAGGGTAAAAAATATAGCAGTTGTATCAACAGTAAATACTAATAGTACTGATTATTGTTGAACAAAATTCATGCTGTTTTTCTTCAACTCGGGACCAAATGCTGCTAACTGACATGCCTGCCTGTACACCAATGACTGATTCTGAGATCACCACTGGCACGTCATATCGTCAGAGTGATAGGAAACACTAGCAGACTAACTGCACTGTCATCTTCACGATTGTCTGCAGGGAACCCCTGCTTATGGGTGTGGTTTTGAAGTCAACTATTAATGAACAATGATTTAAAGTATAAAATCTACTGTTAAGTATCGGAAACATTTATTTTTCACAAACTTTGTATAAAATATACTTGTATGGAATTGTAAAGTTTTGCATACCTTTTCATAAGTGATATCTATGCACTGTGCATTATCGTCAGTAATCTGCTCTATCTGATGTTATTTTGAAAAAAATATGAATGTTTATTATCTTTATTTCTCATATAATTCATAGAGCTTGAAGTAAAACATTTTGTGAGTTCTGTGTAAAGACTGAAAACTGCGATGTACAAATCTGAAATTATAACTTATAATGACTGAACAGCGCTGCTGATTCAATTATTAGCATCAAGGAATAAACTTGAGAACTAATATAAAATAATTCAAAACAAAAGAGAAATACACACAACTTTGTATTGTTTATCAATGCATAATCAAGAACAAACCCTAGAAAAATGAACAGAGATTGAGAAGCTTTACATAACAAACTGTTTCAGGAAAAGCCATGACCTTGATAAAATATTTTTGGAACATGGACTGACACCACAGCGAAAGAAAAGAAGAGGAAGAAGGTTCAACACCAACACCATCCACCCTGATTGATTAAACCTTTGTATCCCAAGACCTGATTACCTGTACCACACATTTGCACATTTTCTATATAGCAAACTGAGTGTTTGTTTATGGATTGAGTGTTTGTTTAATGAGGGATGGAGGTTATGTTCCTTTATTGTGTGGAGTATGGCTTTGATGAGATTTTCTTTGCAGATGAAGCGTTTGAAGTGCTCATTTGGATTATATGGTGAATTTCAGTGGAGGCTATGCTGAGACAGAACGTATAAAAACATGCACATTTTGTGTGAGCAGTTTGTTTTTGTTCTAATGACAATATGTTTGTAACTTGGATTATGTTAATGTCATAAGCACAGTAACCCATTGAACACAATTACATAATTCGGCATCACGATTTAGCATTTTTAATCCAGTATAAATTTTAGTATACCATTTAATGCTAAAGTCTCATAGCAAGTGGGCCATAAACAACACCACAACAAAACAAATATAAAATTCGTCTGTTTTTATTCATTATCGAGCTGATAAGTATGTACTTACCCCGCAGTTGAAATTCTTTCCGAAAAATATTTAAACAAATTGTTTGAAGAAAAACCAGGAACACTCGATATTTTTCTGTTAAACTTTGTTCACTTGTGGATATTGGTACTAAGTATGTCTGTGCCGATTTTCATGAACATATCTCAATTAGAAGTATGTGGCTTCCATGGACATGTTCCAAAAAGTTTCGACCTTGATTTCCCAGTTCTGACTTTCCAGAGTTCAGAATTTCAAATCATTATAACTTTCCATAGAGTAATCCAATTTACAAACTCTTTTAGTTGTAAATCCAAACTGAAGCCAATTAATGATAATTATATCAATAATTAAAAATTTGCAAAGCGAATCATTTCTCGGTGGAGGGTCACCCATAGACATGATGCGCAGTGCCACCACTGAAGTAGCTGGTTACATTCACACAAGCGATCACATATTTCAGCCAACAGGCAGGGAAACCCTCTCCGGGACAAACAGGGTCGGCTAGACCTGTGAGATGAAAAAAAAGGCTGGGGGAGGGGTGGGGGTGGGGGGGGTGGCAGAGGGATGATTTCCATAATGTCAAAGCTAGTGTGTGTTTGAAAGACAGATGTCCATTATGGCAAGCAGGAGAAAAACAGCGAACACAAAGTGTGCTGGTGTGAGCTGTCCTTTCATCTGGTCTTGTCTTTCTCTCACTGTATGTGTGCGTTTGTGCACTTGCGTGCGTACGTGCGTGTGGAGAGTATATTTCCACGGTGAGAGACAAATAGCAGGGAGGGAAATAGAGGCAGGGAGAGACAGAGACAGAAACTGAGAGAGCTGTGTTTAAACAGATGCCCTCTCACAAAGTAACAAGGAAAAAAAAGAGGCGGAGGATTTTCAGTAGGCATATAAACTGTCAGTGAAGAGTAAAACTGTCAGTGAAGAGTCGCTTATCAGAAGGAGACACATGTTTCCTCTTAGAGGGCTTTTTTTCCTCTTAACACCTCATCTTTCCTCTCATAGACTCGTCTTTTCTCCCAGATACTCGACTTTGCTCTAAGGGAATAGTCTGTCCTCTTTGGGACACACTTGTTTCCTCTCATGCACGGTTTTCCCCTGTTCTGTCCTGTTGTCCTCTGACACTGTTTCCTCTCAACGCTGTGCTACACGAGATACACCGTTTTTATTCCAAAAAAGTAACATTTTTTCCCCTTTTTTTCAAAGGCAGAATCCATCATCTATGGGTGGTGTTAATGAATCAAAAAATTTCTCAACATGTCCACTACTTATCTGTGTTGCTTTATAGCCCTGCCAACATATCTGATCATTTGGAGCAAAACCAGGCCTTTACTTCAGAAAATACTTTTTTTTTTTTAAGTGACAAAAAGAGTTTCCATCCAATAAAAACAAAACATGATACTGATCTCCATCAAAAACAGTACAATTCCGATAAAATGAACATACAATTTGGCTCCACTGATGTCAACCAGACAGACCGGTGACCGAAAGCCGGACGCCACTCCCCAAAGATCGAACAGCGGCCTGACCCGTGCTGACCAATCCACAGCAGATCCCGCGGTGACGTCACCGCCGTCCCGGTCGATGGCACAACCTCCTATATCAACTGCACAAACAGTGGGGGCAGTCCTTCCGCCCCACGACGGCCGTTCCAGGCAAGGGGAGAGCGTCATGAATCCATGAAAGCCGTTCCCCACAGGACCTACTGAGACAGCAACAACCTTAATGGCTGGTGCAGGGGGGGAACGCTGGAAATGTCAGTGGGAAGGGGTGGGGAAGGGGAGTAGTCTGAGTGTGTGAGAGAGAAGGGGAAAGGATATTGAGAGTTGAGGGGAGCCACCGAGGATCTGAGGAAATCGATGTCTCTTCGTGTCTGTGAGGAAAAAGAAGTTTTTTCTTCTTCTTTTATTGCAACACTGAGAGTGCTGTGACAAATATGTCTCTCTGAGATAGGAATGAGATATCAAGGAAAAGGGGAAAAATGTCTCTGAATGGAAAATAAAAGCGTCTCTGAAAAAGAGAAAAGCTGTCTTTGAAAAAAAGGGGAAAAAATGTTACTTTTTTGGAATAAAAACGGTGTATCTCGTGTAGCACAGCGTTGAGAGGAAACAGTGTCAGAGGACAACACGACAGAACAGGGGAAAACCGTGCATGAGAGGAAACAAGTGTGTCCCAAAGAGGACAGACTATTCCCTTAGAGCAAAGTCGAGTATCTGAGAGAAAAGACGAGTCTATGAGAGGAAAGATGAGGTGTTAAGAGGAAAAAGAGCCCTCTAAGAGGAAACATGTGTCTCTGAGAAGAAAGACGAGGTAAAAAGGTCTTCGTGAAGAAAGACGAGTCTCCGGAAGGAAAGAGGGGTTTCTGGGAATTAAAAAGTAGGTTAGATATGAGGAAAACACGGACAATAACGTGTCATTTGAAGCGATAGAGAACTCAGAAGACAGAAAATCGGTTTTGTGCAAGGACAGAATATGGAGACTCTGAAAGGACAGAACATTAAGTCTCTGAAAGAACAGAAGAGGAATATCAAAGGACAGAAGGGAATATCAAAGGACAGAAAATGGGGAATATGGAATATCAAAGGACAGAAAATGAGGAATATCAAAGGAGAGAAAATGGGGAATATCAAAGGACAGAAAATGGGGAATATCAAAGGACAGAAAATGAGGAATATCAAAGGACAGAAATGGGGAATATCAAAGGAAAGAAAATGGGGAATATCAAGGGACAGAAGGGGAATATAAAAGGGCAGAAGGGGAATATCAAAGGACAGAAAATGGGGAATATCAAAGGACAGAAAATGGGTAATATTAAAGGACAAAAATGTGGAATATCAAAGGACAGAAAATGGGGAATATCAAAGGACAGAAATGGGGAATATCAAAGGAAAGAAAATGGGGAATATCAAAGGACAGAAGGGGGATATCAAAGGACAGAGGGGGAATATAAAAGGGCAGAAGGGGAATATCAAAGGGCAGAAGGGGAATATCAAAGGACAGAAAATTGGGAATATCAAAGGACCGAAAATGGGTAATATTAAAGGACAAAAATGTGGAATATCAAAGGACAGAATAGGAATATCAAAGGACAGAAGGGGAATATCAAAGAACAGAAAATGAAGCATCTGAAAGGACAGAAAAATTAGGCTTCTGAGAGGACAAAAACGGGTCTTTGAAAAGAGCAATGCCATTGTAAAAGATTCAAAGTCCCTGACAGGACAAAAAATGAGTCTGCAAATCCCCCAAGAAGACAATTTCGTTTCCTCATCCTTCAGACAAAAAAGGAGTCCTGAGAGAGAGAGAGAGAGAGAGAGAGAGAGAGAGAGAGAGAGAGAGAGAGAGAGAGAGAGCAAAATAGAACAGAAAACTTTATTGTCACGAAACCTATACAGCCAGTTCGTTGTGCACAATACCATGAAATCCTTTAGTCATTATCACCATTATCCATAGATGTTACAGTGAGAAACAGTCGTGGACAAACTACGCCAGCAGTGGCTACAGTATTGCTTGTAATATTGGTTTGCTAGGTAATGCATTGGATGGCATGTCTTTTAATAATCTATTTCTGTAATATTGTATTTCACAATATGATCTAAAAGATGATTTTCATCTTCTAAACTCTTGCAGGCAGCACACAGTCTTTGTTCTTCCGGTGTGTTTTTATACCTTCCCTGTTCGATCTCTGAAAAAAAAAGTTTGCTGATTCGTAACCTGGGCACTGCTTGCCTGTTTTATATTTGGTGATTTTTATTTATTTTTTTTTAAAAGATATTTTTCAGTTTTATAGTCTGTCAAAAACTTCGTGGACATAGCATATTTTAATATCTAAACACCAGGAATATTATTGCTCCAGCCAGAAATAGGCTCAATGTCCCTCTAAAACGCCTGTCTGCCTAATATATACTGTCTCCATTTCTCTCGTATTTTTCTTGCACTTTCATTTTTTTCCTCTTCCCCGCCTCATTCGCTCATTCATTGTCTTTTTTCTTCCTATTCACTTGTACATGAACCTGATTCGTAATGTGTATACGTGCAGAAACAATACCCACGCATAATCCTTAACGCATTGGTACTCTTAATCACACACACACACACACACACACACACACACACAAGCGCGCATGCACACGCATACACGCACAACAGAATCACACACACCATTCACAAACCAGAATGGGGAACAGAAGAATATGTCTCAGACATTTAAACAAATATTTGGACAAGTCAGTTATGAGATGGTGAACCAAAGAATGAAGATAGTAAAGGAAGACCACACACAGTGACGTCAAGTTATGAAGTGAAGACCACAGTGACATCACGTTATGAAGTGAAGACCACAGTGACATCACGTTATGAAGTGAAGACCACAGTGACATCACGTTATGAAGTGAAGACCACAAACAGTGACATCAGGTTATGAAGTGAAGACCACAGTGACATCACGTTATGAAGTGAAGACCACAGTGACATCACGTTATGAAGTGAAGACCACAGTGACATCACGTTATGAAGTGAAGACCACAAACAGTGACATCAGGTTATGAAGTGAAGACCACAGTGATATTATCAGTTTATGAAGTGGAGACCACAGTGACATCAGGTTATGAAGTGAAGACCACAGTGATATTATCAGGTTATGAAGTGGAGACCACAGTGACATCAGGTTATGAAGTGAAGACCACAGTGACATTAGGCTATGAAGTGAAGACCACAGTGATATTATCAGGTTATGAAGTGAAGACCACAGTGATATCAGGTTATGAAGTGAAGACCACAAACAGTGACATCAGGTTATGAAGTGAAGACCACAGTGATATTATCAGGTTATGAAGTGGAGACCACAGTGACATCAGGTTATGAAGTGAAGACCACAGTGACATCAGGTTATGAAGTGAAGACCACAGTGACATCAGGTTATGAAGTGAAGACCACAGTGATATTATCAGGTTATGAAGTGAAGACCACAAACAGTGACATCAGGTTATGAAGTGAAGACCACAGTGATATCAGGTTATGAAGTGGAGACCACAGTGACATCAGGTTATGAAGTGAAGACCACAGTGACATCACGTTATGAAGTGAAGACCACAGTGATATCATCAGGTTAGGAAGTTAAGACCACAGTGATATCAGGTTAGGAAGTTAAGACCACAGTGATATTATCAGGTTAGGAAGTGGAGACCACAGTGATATCATCAGGTTAGGAAGTTAAGACCACAGTGATATCATCAGGTTAGGAAGTTACGACCACAGTGATATTATCAGGTTAGGAAGTGAAGACCACAGTGATATTATCAGGTGGATACCACAGTGGTATTATCAAGTTATGAAGTGGAGACCACAGTGATATTATGAAGTTAAGAAGTGGAGACCACAGTGATATTATCAGGTTATGAAGTGGAGACCACAGTGATATTATCAGGTTATGAAGTGGAGACCACAGTGATATTATCAGGTTATGAAGTGGAGACCAGTGATATTATCAGGTTATGAAGTGGAGACCACAGTGATATTATGAAGTTAAGAAGTGGAGACTAGTGATATTATCAGGTTATGAAGTGGAGACCACAGTGATATTATCAGGTTATGAAGTGGAGACCACAGTGATATTATCAGGTTATGAAGTGGAGACCAGTGATATTATCAGGTTATGAAGTGGAGACCACAGTGATATCAGGTTATGATGTGGAGACCACAGTGATATTATCAAGTTATGAAGTGGAGACCACAGTGATATTATCAAGTTATGAAGTGGAGACCACAGTGATATTATCAGGTTATGAAGTGGAGACCACAGTGATATCAAGTTATGATGTGGAGACCACAGTGATATTATCAGGTTATGAAGTGGAGACCACAGTGATATCAAGTTATGATGTGGAGACCACAGTGATATTATCAGGTTATGAAGTGGAGACCACAGTGATATTATCAGGTTATGAAGTGGAGACCACAGTGATATTATCAAGTTATGAAGTGGAGACCGCTGTTAACAAGTCACGGGAAACACCCCCAGCAGTCGGGAGAAAAGCGATGGCCATCAGAACTGGACAGAAATCATCAGTCTTTCGTCGTCGTACCTTCTCTCTCTGGTGACTGGGTCAGCCCAGACGGACAGCTTACAGATCGAAAGCCACAAGCTTCTGCCCTGAGCCCGGCAGCTTTGCGCGTGCTTCGGAGCCGTCTGTACTTTGATAAAAGGAGAAATGAGAGGAAAACCTAAATAAAACCCCTTCGCACGATTTCATCTCCGTGTTCAGATGCCGTGTTATTGATTTGCCACAAAACGTTTATTCAGTTTGTTTATTTTTTTGTTTTATTTTTTAACATATTTTTGAATTACTCCCGCTTCCCTCTCTCTTGTGTTTTTTTTTTTTTTTTTTTTTTTTTTTTTTTAAATTTCAAAAGGAACGAATGGTTGTAAGGCAGAAGGGGGGAGAAGGACCAATGGGAAGGCAAAGAAGAGAAGGAGACGCGAGAGAGAGAGAGTGGGGAGGGTGGGAGGGAGGGAATTTTTTGGGGGGAGGGGAGAAAGAGAGAGAGAGGGAGAGAGACAGAAACAGAGACAGAGCTCCAGGGACACTGACAGACGCAGACTCAGAGCACTGCACAGCTGTTGCCCAGAAAACTGTACAACCAGCAAGGACCAACACATACTCCCCACCACCTTCACCCCTCCTTAACTCTTTCCATACGAACGGCGAAAGAGACGACGTTAACAGCGTTTCACCCCAATTACCATCATCAAAATATTGCAGGCGGAAGGCTCTTATACTGAAGACGTGAACGTTGACAAAGAATACCACAATTCTGACGACGGAAGCTAAAGGTTGGGTCATTCAGACACCCACTGGACATCCGAGGGGTCTGTGTAGAGGAGAAGAGAGGACTGACCGTACTGAGTGAGTTAAAGCGGACAGTCAAGCACATGCCGAAGGACCGGATAATTCCATGGGGCCACGAGATTCCCAGTCCAGTGCGAACGACTCGCTGCGCAGGCATCAAAGCCATTGGTGGTTTGGGGAGACAAAAGAAAACGAAGGAAAATAACGGAAAAAGAAAAGGAATGAAATGTAAAAGAACAAAGAAAAATAAAAGATTAAACTCGGACAAGAAACGAAACAAAAACAAACCAACACAAAAACGAAAACTCTCAACTCTTCCCATTTCATTTCCATGTTCACAATACTACGGGTCTGTTAAAACCCCTTTAGTTTTGTTTCTGGGTTTTTCTTTTGCTTCCAAGGATTACCTCTATTTGTTGTGTTAAAACGCTTCCATGTTTCCTACCCTCTCTCTGTAGGTCTCTTTTCACAGCAGGACGAGAAGAGCATCGAATTGGGAGGGTTAACTGGGATGATGGGAGAAGGGTGGGAGCAAGACAGAGAGAGAGAGAGAGAGAGGGAGAGGGAGAGAGGTGCGGGGGGAGGGTGGGGTGCGAGGGGGGGGGGGGCGAAGTGTAAGCGCTTTTTACATCAAACTTCTTCGTCTAACACAATCAAAAAGAAAGATGTGTGCGCACACGCCTTTGAACATCCATCGCGAAGACCTACGGAACTGACAAAATAGCAATTATAATAATAACTATAAAATCATGATCATCATGACAATCATCGCCAAAAAGGACATTGCTTTAAGCGCCTTCCTCCCTACATTCGAACAAACAAAAAGTGACCCCGTTTCTCTCTTTCCCTAACAGTGCCCCTCCGAGCCCCACACCCCACACACTCATTCAACCCAGTCTCTCTTATCTCATCAGCCCAAACACACACACACACACATGCACGCGCGCTTTCCATTTCCAAAAGTGACACCAGCATTAGCACTTACACATTTCCTTTTTTTTAAAACCGGTTTTAAATAACATGACCCGATGTCTACGTGTATGTCCATTGTCAACTTTAACGCTGATATTTTCGCAGCTATTACAAATGGCGTAGGAACCAAACTTGATTGGATGGTAGAATCGGCAAACGCGAAAAAAGCTTCATTGGGACCGTTTCAACAGCCATTTCTAATCGGTAACGTGGCTCGTCATGGATACATTATGACCAAAGACATTCAAAATCAGAAGCTTTAAAATGTCAAGATCACAACACAGACATAGACACCGACACAGACACACACAGAATATTGGCAAGAACTTTTTATTGGCAAGGGAGGTCTTCTAAACAACCTTCATCAAATCTGGTACAAGGTATGGTCATGGTGACAGCAAAATCCATGTAAAGAGAGGTCAGAGGTCAAAGTTGAAGGTCATAACATGGCGTATTGAAAAAAATAATACAGAAGCATGACAGAACTTGGGCTTCATATCCAATTTTCATTACACATGGTATGATTTCTTTTGGACAGAACATAAATACTTCGTAAACTTTGTGGTCAATGGTCAAGGTCACATCAATGTGTTGTTTACCTGATGATCTGCAGGTGGGTTGTTTGTTTTTGTTTTGTTTTTTCGTGAGTCCTATGTTAAGCGGGAATCAAACGCGAGTCTTTAAGGCCTCGCCTCTCTTGTTAGCCTTCAAAATGAACCTTGCCGCCGTGGTTTGAACGTTTTGGGGATGACGTATCAAGTGTTATGGAATCAGGGCCGGCCGGTCACACGATTCTGATCCCAAAGCGGATGTGTCACCATGCGCTCAGCAGTTCTGTGCAGGCACTGAGACTATTGGCTGTTTAAAATGCAAGAAAAGAAAAAGAAAGCTGGGGAGAGTGAGTGAGTGAGAGAGAGAGAGAGAGAGAGAGAGAGGGTGCGTTGGGGGGAGGTCTATTCGTATTCGAAATACTAATGATCTGTATACGCCTGTTATTTTGTTCCTTGTTGTTTCAAGGATTACTTCTGGATGTTTTTGCTCTCCATTTCTCTCCTGTGGGTCTCTGGATACAACACCGGACGACAGGAGTTCATTAGCTGAAGGGTGAAAAGTGGGTGGACCTGGGAGGGATGAGGGAAAATGAATCAATAGATAAATAAACAAATAAAATAATTAAACAAACATTCAAACAAATAAATCTTAAACAAACGAAACACGCAACCGTGTCTCACCTCAAAGTTGGGACCGAAAATAACTCTGTTCAAACAGCCTGCTGTACTAATCTCTCCTTCCCCATCCACCCTTACCCTCCCAACATACTTGTACCACCCTCTCCCTCACTCCCCTCCCCACATCCCTGTACCTCCCTCACCCCCACTCCCCTCCCCACATCCCTGTACCTCTTTCACCACCCACTCCCCTCCCCACATCCCTGTACCTCTTTCACCACCCACTCCCCTCCCCACATCCCTGTACCTCTTTCACCACCCACTCCCCTCCCCACATCCCTGTACCTCCCTCACCCCCACTCCCCTCCCCACATCCCTGTACCTCTTTCACCCCCACTCCCCTCCCCACATCCCTGTACCTCTTTCACCCCCACTCCCCTTCCCACATCCCTGTACCTCTTTCACCCCCACTCCCCTTCCCACATCCCTGTACCTCCCTCACCCCCACTCCCCTTCCCACATCCCTGTACCTCCCTCACCCCCCTCCCCACATCCCTGTACCTCCCTCACCCCCACTACCTACCCACATCCCTGTACCTCCCTCACCCCCCTCCCCACATCCCTGTACCTCCCTCACCCCCACTCCCTCCCCCACATCCCTGTACCTCCCTCACCCCCCTCCCCACATCCCTGTACCTCTTTCACCCCCACTCCCCTTCCCACATCCCTGTACCTCCCTCACCCCCCTCCCCACATCCCTGTACCTCCCTCACCCCCACTCCCTACCCACATCCCTGTACCTCCCTCACCCCCCTCCCCACATCCCTGTACCTCCCTCACCTCCACTCCCCTTCCCACATCCCTGTACCTCCCTCACCCCCCTCCCCACATCCCTGTACCTCCCTCACCTCCACTCCCCTTCCCACATCCCTGTACCTCTTTCACCCCCACTCCCCTTCCCACATCCCTGTACCTCTTTCACCACCCACTCCCTTCCCACATCCCTGTACCTCTTTCACCACCCACTCCCCTTCCCACATCCCTGTACCTCCCTCACCCCCACTCCCCTCCCCACATCCCTGTACCTCCCTCACCCCCACTCCCCTCCCCACATCCCTGTACCTCTTTCACCACCCACTCCCTTCCCACATCCCTGTACCTCTTTCACCACCCACTCCCCTTCCCACATCCCTGTACCTCCCTCACCCCCACTCCCCTCCCCACATCCCTGTACCTCCCTCACCCCCACTCCCCTTCCCACATCCCAGTACCTCTTTCACCACCCACTCCCCTCCTTGTACCTCTTTCACCACCCACTCCCCTTCCCACATCCTTGTACCTCTTTCACCACCCACTCCCCTCCCACATCCCTGTACCTCTTTCACCACCCACTCCCCTTCCCACATCCCTGTACCTCTTTCACCACCCACTCCCCTTCCCACATCCCTGTACCTCCCTCACCCCCACTCCCCTTCCCACATCCCTGTACCTCCTTCACCACCCACTCCCCTTCCCACATCCCTGTACCTCCCTCACCCCCACTCCCCTTCCAACATCCCTGTACCTCCCTCACCCCCACTCCCCTCCCCACATCCCTGTACCTCCCTCACCCCCACTCCCCTCCCCACATCCCTGTACCTCTTTCACTACCCACTCCCCTTCCCACATCCCTGTACCTCCCTCACCCCCACTCCCCTTCCCACATCCCTGTACCTCTTTCACCACCCACTCCCCTTCCCACATCCCTGTACCTCCCTCACCCCCACTCCCCTTCCCACATCCCTGTACCTCCCTCACCCCCACTCCCCTTCCCACATCCCTGTACCTCTTTCACCACCCACTCCCCTTCCCACATCCCTGTACCTCCCTCACCCCCCTCCCCACATCCCTGTACCTCCCTCACCTCCACTCCCCTTCCCACATCCCTGTACCTCTTTCACCCCCACTCCCCTTCCCACATCCCTGTACCTCTTTCACCACCCACTCCCTTCCCACATCCCTGTACCTCTTTCACCACCCACTCCCCTTCCCACATCCCTGTACCTCCCTCACCCCCACTCCCCTCCCCACATCCCTGTACCTCCCTCACCCCCACTCCCCTCCCCACATCCCTGTACCTCTTTCACCACCCACTCCCTTCCCACATCCCTGTACCTCTTTCACCACCCACTCCCCTTCCCACATCCCTGTACCTCCCTCACACCCACTCCCCTCCCCACATCCCTGTACCTCCCTCACCCCCACTCCCCTTCCCACATCCCAGTACCTCTTTCACCACCCACTCCCCTCCTTGTACCTCTTTCACCACCCACTCCCCTTCCCACATCCTTGTACCTCTTTCACCACCCACTCCCCTCCCACATCCCTGTACCTCTTTCACCACCCACTCCCCTTCCCACATCCCTGTACCTCTTTCACCACCCACTCCCCTTCCCACATCCCTGTACCTCCCTCACCCCCACTCCCCTTCCCACATCCCTGTACCTCCTTCACCACCCACTCCCCTTCCCACATCCCTGTACCTCCCTCACCCCCACTCCCCTTCCAACATCCCTGTACCTCCCTCACCCCCACTCCCCTCCCCACATCCCTGTACCTCCCTCACCCCCACTCCCCTCCCCACATCCCTGTACCTCTTTCACTACCCACTCCCCTTCCCACATCCCTGTACCTCCCTCACCCCCACTCCCCTTCCCACATCCCTGTACCTCTTTCACCACCCACTCCCCTTCCCACATCCCTGTACCTCCCTCACCCCCACTCCCCTTCCCACATCCCTGTACCTCCCTCACCCCCACTCCCCTTCCCACATCCCTGTACCTCTTTCACCACCCACTCCCCTTCCCACATCCCTGTACCTCCCTCACCCCCACTCCCCTTCCCACATCCCTGTACCTCCCTCACCCCCACTCCCCTTCCCACATCCCTGTACCTCCCTCACCCCCACTCCCCTCCCCACATCCCTGTACCTCCCTCACCCCCACTCCCCTCCCCACATCCCTGTACCTCCCTCACCCCCACTCCCCTTCCCAGATCCCTGTACCTCCCTCACCCCCACTCCCCTCCCCACATCCCTGTACCTCCCTCACCCCCACTCCCCTCCCCACATCCCTGTACCTCCCTCACCCCCACTCCCCTTCCCACATCCCAGTACCTCTTTCACCACCCACTCCCCTCCTTGTACCTCTTTCACCACCCACTCCCCTCCCACATCCCTGTACCTCTTTCACCACCCACTCCCCTTCCCACATCCCTGTACCTCTTTCACCACCCACTCCCCTTCCCACATCCCTGTACCTCTTTCACAACCCACACCCCTCCCACATCCCTGTACCTCTTTCACCACCCACTCCCCTTCCCACATCCCTGTACCTCTTTCACCACCCACTCCCCTTCCCACATCCCTGTATCTCTTTCACCACCCACTCCCCTTCCCACATCCTTGTACCTTTCTCCTTCCCACAGCCCACTCTCCTCCTCCTGCCCCCCCCCCCCCCCCCCCCTCCGACCCACATAAACCTCACAACCCTCACTCATCCTCTCCCCTGCCGTGCTCATTCGTTTTTATGGCAAATCGATGACCGCTGTCCAGCCTTCTAGCGAACATATCGCAAGTCATTCCCTGCTCAAGTTCTGCCCTGGATGTTTTTCTCGCCTCGTGTTTTATTGTCTGTCTGTCTCTGTTTAAGTCTATCTGTCTCTCCGTCTGCTCTGTTTGTATCTGTATGTTCATGTCTGTCTTTTATGTCTGTCTCTGTCTCTGTTTATGTCTGTCTGTCTCTGTTGATGTCTCTCTTTCATGTCTGTCTGTCTACGTTTATGTCTGTCTTTTATGTATGTCTATCTACCTATCCCTTTTTTCATTTGAGTATGCAAGATCCACGCTCCAAGCCACTCTTCCCACCATAATAACGTAAACCTTGCTGCGTCAGTCTTGAACTGAACTCCTCCCCTATCTCCTCCCGAAACCAACCCCTCATTACCCCGTCCTAGTTCCATGCCGGCCAGTTTAACTCACTCGGTACGGCCAGTTTAACTCACTCGGTACGGCCAGTCCTCTCTTCTCCTCTACACAGACCCCTCGGATGTCCAGTGGGTGTCTGAATGACCCAACCTTTAGCTTCCGTCGTCAGAATTGTGGTATTCTTTGTCAACATTCACCTCTTCAGTATAAGAGCCTTCCACCTGCAATATTTTGATGATGGTAATTGGGGTGAAACGCTGTTAACGTCGTCTCTTTCGCCGTTCGTATGGAGAGAGTTAACCTGACTGATTGCCTGGACGAAACAAAAGCCCGGTTTCTACACGTTTTGACAGTTTCGTGACAGCAGGTGGTTTTGACCCGGTAGTGTGCAATGTCTCTGTTACTGTCTTGTGTCTCAGCCCTATTCTCTCTCTCTCTCTCTCTCTCTCTCTCTCTCTGTGTTTGTGTGTGTGTGTGTGTTCGGACATTTTAAATTGTCCGGGTCATTCCTGACGAGACTAAAAATTCCAGAGCGCTCCCTTAGCAGTGTTACATTGGGAATGGCGGGGAGGGGTGGTTAAGTGAGGCACAGTGACGGTACCGAGTTCAAGTACAGGGTGTTTTCGCTTGCAGTTGATGTTACATGTGTTCGGAGATCAGAAGTAACCAGCATCTCTCTCTCTCTCCTGTCTACAAAGGACGGGGACTGGGAAAAAAGGCATACAGATGCTTATCTATTATCCTCCAATGTATGCAGAATTTCGTCTTTGTCTTCTTACCCACGTCATACTGTTTGATCCAGTCTAAGGTGAGGTCATTCTCACATGATTTGCGGAAGTCAATACGTGGGACATACTATTCGAGCTGCCCCTACACCATGCGCTCACGAACTTACCTATGATGCTGCTCGACTTGCGTTTATTCAACTTTACAGACGAGTCAACGCCCAGCTAAAAAAAAGAAAAAAAAAGAAAGAAAAAAAGAGATGAATTGAAGGGAATGTGAAACCCCGAAGGAAGTGTGAAATATATTTCAGGCTGTGCCGTCTTATATTGCGTAATCAGCATTCTGGCTCTCTGCACACAATCGATGGATCCAGAGTGGCCGCGGACCTGAGGTCAGTGGAAAGGGGGAGCGCATGAGACAAGCTTCAACCGATTTTCAACTCGGACGAGTGTAATGAGGAGAAGGGCATTACGACATTTGTGTGTGTGTGTGTGTGTGTGTGTGTGTGTGTGTGTGTGTGTGTGTGTAGAACTGTGGGATCTCTGTGTATGCGCGCACGTGCGTGTATGTACATGTATGCAAGTGCGCGTGCTCGCTCGCGCTTGTGCAAGTGTGATCAGGGGTATGGAAGGTTGTTGAAAACAACAACAAAAAACAGACCCCGGTCATTTCTCACGTATATGCTTTCCTGGCCCTCCCCGCTCTCCCTTCCTTTCAAGCCACGGTCTTTAGAGAACAGAAATGGAAAGGGGGAAAGGGGGGGTTGGGGGGGGGGGGAGGCTTGTCTGGAGCGGGGGAAGGAGGGCAGTGGTGGGTGGTGCTTCCTCCCGAGTCACACTGAGGATGGGTGTAATGAGGAGGAGGAAGTGAAGGGTGTTCAGGGGGAGGTAAGGGTGGTGGGGGTGGTGAAAAGACTGAGGCAGAGGGCAGGGTGTGGGGGGATGGGGTGGAGGTGGGTGGGGGAGCTTGTTTGCATCCAACTGGTGCCGTTTCTTGGAGCTATCGATCCGCTCCCAGTCCTGATTGAATTACGTGCCCCCTCTCTCTGTCTCTGTAACTCATTCCCCCCTCTCTTCCTCTCTCCTAGGCTCTTTGCATTTATATCTTTCCCCTCGTGCTTCTCTGTCCGTGAGTGAGTGAGTGAGTGAGTGAGTGTGTGTGTGTGTGTGTGTGTGTGTGTGTCTGTGCGCGCGCGCCCGCGTGAATATGAGTATTTATTTCCCCCCCCCCCCCACTTTTCTGTGGCCTAACGTTCAATACGTCGTAACCTCAAGGGCTGAAAGACACTGAGCCGCTTGTCAGGAATTGACGATGATGTATTTGCTGCTGCTGCTGCTCTACACCTGTGTGTTCCGATGTAGATCTGGGCTTCACCCTTTTCCTTCAGTACTGAGCTACACAGCGTACTGCAGAAGGACCACTTTACCAAACAACAAGCGGAAAAAAGGCCAAAACCAAATACAGCAAAGACAAGTGCACGTGCAGCCAGCTGTCTCCACGCTGTGTCAGTCAGCTTCTTAAAACCCATACAAAAACCAGGAAAGGACCATCATCAGGTAAGCGGCTACCGGATCCTAACCATGCAAAACATCGCTGGAAAGCTCATGGAACGCATGATAGCCAGGAAACTTGCAAGGGATCTTGAACACAGGCACATTCTCCCTTCAAATCAAGGTGGTTACAGAACAGGCAAGTCCACATGGGAAAATGCAGCTGCTTTTGCATATGAGGTGTATGAAGGATTTTAAAGGAAAGAAGAAACACTAGCAGTAGCAATCGACCTTGAAAATGCCTACAATAAAGTCCAGTTTGCACAACTCATGGAGCTGCTACTAAGGTATGGAGTAAGTTTGACACTGACAAGATGGATAGCAGCAGCGCTTCAGGAAAGAACCGTCGTCCTACGCCTCGGAGACTGGATGTCTGCACCTTCTAAACTATCCATGGGACTGCCACAAGGGTCTCCGCTCTCTCCTGTCCTCTACAATGTCTACACGAAGGGCCTTGCAGACTTAAACAACGATGGAATAGCTCGGGTGCTTCCTCTTGCGGATTATGGCCTGGTCTTCAAAACTTCGAAAGATGCTCAGGAAAAAACCAAAGCCGTCCAGAAACAACTAAACAATATTGCTCAATGGTGCAAAGACACAGGATCTTCCATCAATCCAGCGAAAGCCCAAACGTTGCTGTGCACCCTGAACAACAGAACCGCGAGCAAATCACCACCTTCTGTGTCATTCGATGGGATTCAGATCGAGAAAACTGAATGCCTACGCTACCTAGGAATACACTTCGACAGGATGCTGACCTTCAGAAAACATACGGAAAATACTGTTCTCAAATGCAAAAAAGGCCTTTCAGTCTTAAAGGCAATGGCAACCAAAGGTATTGAACAACGCCACCTCTTCCTGCTATACCAATCACTCGTCCTCAGTGTGATCGACTACGGACTTGGGCTAACAACACCGTCTCAAAGCAACCTCTTAAAATTAGAAAGAGTTCAAAATGAAGCTATGAGGCTGATCCTTGGAGCAACAAAAGACACGCCCACAGAAACCATGCAATACCTGCTTGACCTTCCTTCAGTGCAGGCCAGAAACAAGTTAGAACAGGTCAAGACCTACTTCAAAGCATTAGAAAACCCTCAAAACCCACTGCATGACGCAGTCAAACAACCAAAAGGCAGCCGTCTAGGACGAGGAAGATCATGGATGGGGCAAGCAGAAGACACAATCCAGCTAGTATGCCGACTACAAGACCTGAAAGAAACAAAAGAATGGGAGAAAAACCCCGAAAACCTCAACCATCTATTCAACACAACCATTTTACCCACTCTAGGAAGACATTGTCAGGAATGGCCAGAGGGCAAAACTGATGCGGAAGTGAAGCTACTCATAGAAGAAAACAGTAAAGAAGAGGACATCATCATATACACAGATGGCTCAGTCACCAAAGACCAGTCCGGTTGGGGATTCACTGCGAAACAAAATGGAAAAACAGTTAGGGAAGAGAATGCTGCCTACAAAGTCACAACCTCCAGCCTAACGATGGAAGTTGAAGCCGTGACACATGCCTTCCAGTGGCTATCGTCCATCCATACGCCCGGAAACCAACATGCAAAATTGAAAACGAAATGGGAAGCCCAGAGTGGCATAAGGCAATGCGCAACTTTCAGATAAAAAAACTCACATGGTCATACTGCCCGGGACATGCAGGAGTTAAGGGAAATGAGCGAGCTGACAGACTTGCTGGTAACGCAACACCAACGAGCGGCCTACATCTAGGAAAATCGGAAATCCTCAGAAAAGTCAAAGAATATCAAAAAGAACAGGTACAAGGCCATCACACCATCGATCGCCTCAAAGAAATAAAAGCAGAGAGAGGGAGCGGCCGTAAGTCTAACATGAAAGGTAGAGCACGATGCTTTGCAAATCAAATATCGGCATCATTTCCAAACCAACATTGCGCAAATTTCTTCAAAACGGAACAGAGTCTCTGTGGGCTTTTCCAAATACAATAGACTGAGCAACACACTAGACGCCACGTTCTTGGCATCAGAGATCTTTTCCCATCCCTCTTGCGGCCAATCAGTGGCAGCCTCTGTGCGTGTGTGTATGTGTGTGTTTGTGTGTATGTGTGGGTCTGTGTTTTTGAGTGCGTTTGTGCATGCGTGACAGTGTAAGTGTACACAAGTGTCAGGAGAGTTCTGTGCATGTGTGTGTGTGTGTGTGTGTGTGTGTGTGTGTGTGTTGTGTGTGTGTGTGTGAGGGGGAGGTGGGGGTGCAGGGAGGAGGTGAGGTAGAGGATGAGGTATGTGAGTGTATGCATGCCTACACTGTGGGAGCAACAGGATATTGGAACGTATATATTATATATATATCTTTGTATATATGTGTGTGGGGTTGGGGGTGGGAGATATGGGCGTGTGTGTGTGCTTGTACAAGTAAGCGTTCATCTGTGTGTGTGAGTGTGTGTGTGTGTGTGCGTGTTTGTGTTTGTGTGTGTGTGTGTGTGTGTGTGTGTGTGTGTGTGTGTGTGTGTGTGTGTGTGTGTGCCGTGGAAGCTGCGATACATAGACTAGAAATGAGTGTGTGGAGGAGGGGGTAGAGGAGGTGCAGGGAAATTTGTGGTGTGTGTGTGTGTGTGTGTGTGTGTGTGTGTGTGTGTTGGAGCTCATGTACACTTATATGTATTTGACTGTGCTGTCATATCTGTGAAACTGCGTTTTTGGGGCCTATCTGTTATGCATGTGTGGGTGTATGTGTGAATGTGTGTCTTCATGTTTTATATTTATTTGCTTATTTATCATCATTGTTGTCTTATTTATTTATTTATTTATTTATTTATTTATTATTATTATTATTATTTTATCATTATTTTCATTACTACTATCTTTTTTTTATATCATAATTATTATTTATTTATTTATGTATGTACGCTTATCTATCTATCTATATATATATTTTTTTTTCTCTCAAGGCCTGACTAAGCGCGTTGGGTTACGCTGCTGGTCAGGCATCTGCTTGACAGATGTGGTGTAGCGTATATGGATTTGTCCGAACGCAGTGACGCCTCCTTGAGCTACTGAAACTGAAACTGTGTCAGTCACACATGTGACTGTGCTGTGTGTGCCCCTGTCATCAGCTGTTCGTGATCTGCTGTCAGACCTGCTCTCGCCATCTCCATCCATCTCCCTGCTGCTGCTTTAGCGGGTCACAGTTAATTAGTTCTGTCCGGCAACTATCCAACCCACCCTCTCTCTGTGTTTTGTGTTCATTTGGTATGGATTTATGAACTTTTTTCTGTTCTTTTGGTGTGTGTTTTTTTTATCCAGAAGGATGGATGTATTAAAAACAAGAGGCAAAGCCTTCAAGATTCACTTGTGCTTCGAGCTTTATCCAGTAAAGGATTCATGAGGAGAAACAAAAAAGAGATTAAAAATCGTTAAAAAGTGTCATGTATTAAATATGACATATGAAGTAAAGCTTGGGAGTAAAAAATGATTAAAAAAAAGGCATGCTAGCGGGATCGAGCCATGCATGTTCAGTTCCGACACAAGCTGACTGATCCCCACTGCTGCGGCGCATCTGACGTCAATTGACTAAATCTGATATCTAAAGCAATGTTGTTGTTGTTTTTCATGTGATAGATACACGTTACTGTATTGGACATAATAACACAGTTTAAAGTATGTTTTTGTGTTTTAGTATATCTCGATTATTCTTTTATTTCGGCGGCAAAGGAGACGTTGCCACCACCACTTCAAGCACATCGCAACACATGGTAGATCTCTAGATCTGCACGAATCAGTCAACAACAGACTGCAAGAAACAACCAATTCAATTTTTCTTTAATGTTCATTCCAGTTAATTCAATGTCCACTTTGGAATATTTTTGTGCAGTAAACACGTTGATGGAGTAGTTAGTATCGGTGTATATGTTCAGTCCAGAATGTGTATTTCTTTCCTTTTCATTGTGAACAAGAAAAACGAGGTCATGTCGTCTTCTCACCAAACACTTCTAGCAACTCAGTGGGAAGCGTTTTTTTTTTTTTTTTTTTTTTTTAATTAATTTTTTTATATATAAGAATTTTCGGATTTCGGACCGAATCTCAACGAAATAAACCGCTGATGATCCGGAAATACAGTTTAACCCGGGAGACTTACAACCTATTATTATTATGACTGAGAAGATATTTTTTCATACTATGTTTAAGCCAAATTTGGTATTGGCAGACAAGGTATTTCCAGAGAAAATGGCAATGTTAAAGTTTACCACCGACACACATACACATGGCCAAACACAAACGAACACAGGGTTATAACACAGACTCACTTTGCTTACACAAGTGAGTAAAAAAGTATTTGTATAATGTTTATTCCACTACCCTCTTGAAATAATGGTAGTTCCGTTGTTGTTTTTTCCCCGTTTTTCTGACTCTTCTCATGTCGGTTGGGTCTGTTTGTCTCTGTGCCCGTGCGTCTATCTGTCTGTCTCTGCACCAACATATTGCTCTATGCCCTTCCTGTATCGACTTCAATGAAATAATAATAATAATAACAACTGTCACATATATGAGTGCTGCATCTCTCTCTGTCTCTGTCTCTCTCTCTCTGTCTCCCAGGGACTGGTAAGTGGGCATCACTGTTCAGTCGTCGTCAGCTGTTGCCGTGAAGGCAAGGCCCGGGCTCAGTGTGTTAATCAATGCCTAATGTTGTTTATTTACTAACGTGGAGGAGGCCATGAATAGCCGAATGAATGTGCTGCAATCGATTGATTCCGGAATGACTGTGGAATTCAAGGGATAACATAAACCCCTTCACTTGCACACACTGACAGGACGTGCAGGCGCGTAAGACATTTGTGCACGTACATACCCACACTAATATGCACACGAACGCTGGAACGAGAACACACACACACACACACACACACACACTCTCTCTCTCTCTCTCTCTCGCGCGCGCGCGTGGTGATGATAACGATGTTGTTTATTCCTGTTTCAGTCTAATGATTATCATCATCTTACATGAACAGACTGCCAATAAATAAAGGAAGGTTAATTCCTGTCCAGAGGAGGGAGCGCCAAGGTCAATGCAAGGAACAGCACCAACAAATAAAGTGTCTCACTTCAGTTAAACAACATCAAAATGCTCAGTGAATATCAAACAAGAAAACAAATGAGAATATTTGAACATGTTTAGGGTATTATGATATGACTGTAATTTACTTTCGCAAAACGCGACATCAAAGTGATGGCAGACATTATCAGGAGACTGGGAGAATGAAAGATATATGCGTAATTCAACACACTTGGAACACTCCGTTATGAAGAAAAACCATCACCTGTTCCAGGCATATTACATGTATTATTGCACAATCTTTCTCCCGTGGAAACAGTAAAACTTTCATTTGTTTCGTTCTGTTTCACACACGCACATATGTACATGTAAAGTACACACACACACACGCGCACGCGTTCGCACACACACACATTCTCTCTCTGTCTTTCTTTCTCTCTCGATCACATACACACACACACACACAGAGAAAACACGCACACATAGAAAACACACACACACACACAGACGCACGCAATTAAGTATCTCCCTGCCAAACACGCAGTTTTTTTTGTGTTCTTAAAATTTTTTTTTTTATCGATATCAAAGCCCATTTTGCTTTGAGTGATTTCCCACGGTAAGATAGTTCTTATAATAAATAATCCACGGTGATGTGATTCCAAAATAATCAACGGTGAGATGCTTCCTATCATAACCCACGGTGGGATAATCCGCGGTTTCTCTGGATGATGCCATCGAGACTGACAGGATCAGACCTGACCTGTGCCTCACTGACCTCGGGAATTCTGTAGAAGTGGCGAATCCTTTGGATGCTTTCAGTGACCGGTGTTTCCAAAACTATGACAGGTAGCCTACATGTCACTGCGTCTGCAACCAAATAATGCCGGTTTGTTTTTGTTTTCGTTTTTTCCTTCTCCACCATCGTATTGATCATAGGTGCACTGGGAAGAGAACACAGAAAGGTGGTGCCATGACTGATGCACACAGGGTGACCCCAGTCACGGAGCGAAAGTCTCGCCAAATACCTGAGTGTCAGTGAAGGTCACCAAGGATATGCCAGGGGAACTTGATTAATCAACAGAAAATGGCGATGACTGATGCTCTGAACAAATTTCCTGCTTGCAACCTGTGCTATGCGTGAGTGGATGCAGGAGGGGCTGAGGGCGTGCATAGGTTCATGTGAGCGTGCACACGCGAGCGCGTCTGTTTTTTTGTGTGTGTTTGCATGTGTACGTGCATGTATGGATGTGTCCTTTATGTCCTGTTTTGTATTGCAGCGCTTTCAATTAACTCACTGTGTGTGTGTGTGTGTGTGTGTGTGAGAGAGAGAGAGAGAGAGAGAGAGAGAGAGAGAGAGAGAGCGTGTGTGTGTAGATACTTGTGTGAAGAAGAAGAACAATATATAGAACTTGTGTGTGTGTGTGTGTGTGTGTGTGTGTGTGTGTGTGTATACTTGTGTGAAGAAGAAGAACAATATATAGAACTTGTGTGTGTGTGTGTGTGTGTGTGTGTGTGTGTGTGTTTTTTTGTTTTAAATTAAGCAACAGCCACTGATCGCAATGAGGGAAATAACTCTTCCTATGCTCCATTCACGGAATATGAACTGCGTTTGGTAGTACTTTCCCTTGTACTTTCCAACATGAGAGTTTGACCCAGTAATGTGGAGATAGAGTATGACAATGACAAAGTTTTCCACTGAAAGACGAGGGGGCTGGGCAAGAGAGATAACAAAATATAGTTGTGTACTGGTTTTCTGAA
Organism: Babylonia areolata; assembly: GCF_041734735.1. NCBI lineage: Eukaryota > Metazoa > Mollusca > Gastropoda > Neogastropoda > Buccinidae > Babylonia > Babylonia areolata. The sequence continues at coordinate 10,000,036 of NC_134888.1, read as the reverse complement.
CTCAAAAAACACACACACACACACACACGCGAGCGCGCGCGCGCGCGCGCGTGCACGCGCGCACACACATGTACTCAGATACGGTTTCATTCTCACGCGCACATAACTCGCGCAAGCGCTATGCCGCAACCATCCCATCGCACCATCCCACACACACACACACACACAAACACACAGAAACAGAATACGAGACGCGGTTGTAGACATCGTGAAGCGAGACAACTCGTCACAAAGCTGGATGATATTACTGCAGTAGCTGCCCTTGTGCTTCTCGAGTAGTGGATGTCATTTACCGAGTTACTCCATTTTATCCGGTTATTTGTACATACATATCTATTTTTTGTTTCATTTGCTGTTGATGTTTGATGCGTATGCAAGGATGTTCAATGAAATGATGGACACATGCCAGTATATACGCAAGCAAACACAGTATAAAACGCACGTCAACTCAAAATCAATATTTTCTTCAGAATGTGCGTGTGTTCTGATACAACTGAAGATGAAAAAAATGGAAGCAATTGACATTTCAAACCGAGATATCGATTATCAATTGAAAACTCATTAAAAACCATCCTCCCCAATGCTCACACATACATACAAATAAATACCTCAGACCTTCTGACACAGACGCACGTACACTTACAGATTCACTCCCAAATCACTATGATCATACACACAAACACAAACAACACCATTCCCACCCTAACGCACATAGACACACACCACACACACACGTAATCTCCTCCCCCCTCTTACCACACAATCCCTCCCCCTTCCCTCCACACACATACCCTCCGAAACAAACACACACACACACACACACACACAACACACACACACACAAGCCCAACAACTCACCATGACATGAGGTTTCTGCAGCAGCTGTCGCAGTTCCTCTGAGTACAGACGACTGGACTCGGGCCCCTCCGCCAACACACATTGCAGCTGGTGACACACACACAGCCCTCATCGTCATCATCATCAACTACACATCCCTCATCCCCATCATCCACACAGCCCTAACCGTCATCATCATCATCATCTACACAGCCCTCACCGTCATCATCATCATCCACACATCCCTGTTCGTCATCATCCATACAGCCCTCATCATCATCATCCACACATCCCTCACCGTCATCATCATCAGCCACACATCCCTCATCGTCATCATCATCAGCCACACATCCCTCATCGTCATCATCCATACAGCCCTCATCATCATCATCCACACATCCCTCATCGTCATCATCCATACAGCCCTCATCATCATCATCCACACATCCCTCACCGTCATCATCATCAGCCACACATCCCTCATCGTCATCATCCATACAGCCCTCATATTCATCATCCACACATCCCTCACCGTCATCATCATCAGCCACACATCCCTCATCGTCATCATCCATACAGCCCTCATCATCATCATCCACACATCCCTCACCGTCATCATCATCAGCCACACATCCCTCATCGTCATCATCCATACAGCCCTCATCGTCATCATCATCAGCCACACATCCCTCATCGTCATCATCATCATCCACACATCCCTCATCGTCATCATCCACACATCCCTCATCGTCATCATCCACACATCCCTCATCGTCATCATCCATACAGCCCTCATCGTCATCATCCACACATCCCTCATCGTCATCATCCACACATCCCTCACCGTCATCATCATCAGCCACACATCCCTCATCGTCATCATCCACACATCCCTCATCGTCATCATCCACACATCCCTCACCGTCATCATCATCATCCACACATCCCTCACCGTCATCATCCATACAGCCCTCATAATCATCATCCATACAGCCCTCATCAACATCATCCACACATCCCTCACCGTCATCATCCATACAGCCCTCATCATCATCATCCACACATCCCTCATCATCATCCACACATCCCTCACCGTCATCATCCATACAGCCCTCACCGTCATCATCATCATCCATACATCCCTCACCGTCATCGTCATCATCCACACAGCCCTCATCGTCATCATCATCATCCACACAGCCCTCATCGTCATCATCTACACATCCCTCACCGTCATCATCCACACATCCCTCACCGTCATCATCCATACAGCCCTCATCATCATCATCCACACATCCCTCATCATCATCCACACATCCCTCACCGTCATCATCCATACAGCCCTCATCATCATCATCCATACAGCCCTCATCATCCACACATCCCTCACCGTCATCATCCACACATCCCTCATCATTATCATCCACACATCCCTCACCGTCATCATCCATACAGCCCTCATCATCATCATCCACACATCCCTCACCGTTATCATCCACACATCCCTCACCGTCATCATCTACACAGCCCTCATCACCATCATCTACACAGCCCTCATCGTCATCATCCACACATCCCTCATCCTCATAGCCCTCATCATCATCATCTACACAGCCATCACCGTCTTCTACACAGCCCTCACCGTCATCATCATCATCCACACATCCCTCATCGTCATCATCCACACAGCCCTCATCGTCATCATCATCATCCACACATCCCTCACCGTTATCATCCACACATCCCTCACCGTCATCATCTACACAGCCCTCATCACCATCATCTACACAGCCCTCATCGTCATCATCATCCACACAGCCCTCACCGTCATCATCATCATCGTCATCATCCACACAATCGTCATCATCATCATCCACACAACGTCATCATCATCTTCGCATATCCTGCGTCATCCACTCATCAGGTCATGTAACCATTCAGAATGCAAATCAGTGAATCAAGAACGTAACGCAAGTCCTTACTATAGACTGAACTGTCTTTTCTGATGCAAAGAAAGTCACCGAAACAAACATGAAATGTAAACAGGAAAAATAATTCTGTGTAGACCAAAAGAGAGAACATAATTCAACAGAGATACAAGTAAAAATGTATCTTTTTCTCTGTTCTTGTCGCTTTCTGTGTCTGGTAGTGTCTCTGTGTCTCTATGACCCACATAAAGAATTGTACCCGCGCAGTCCCATACACGTTACTCAAGCATGGGCCCACCGTGCACCCCGACCAACACTGCTTCCAGCATATATATATATATATATATATATATATATATATATATATATATATATATATATATATATATATCATCTTCCATCCTTTTCTGAAGACAGGGTAGCAGTATCAGTATCAGTATCAGTAGCTAAAGGAGGCGTCACTGCGTTCTGAAAAAATCCATATACGCTACACCACATCTGCCAAGCAGATGCCTGACCAGCAGCGTAACCCAATACAGGGAGACAAAAACGCTGTACATGCTTACTCTTTTAGCCTGTGTGAAGATCACAGTGACTTGATTTGACTGCCCCCAAGCCACACGACCCATCACTCACCTCTTTGGCGTGTAACACTGCCCCCAAACCACACGACCCATCACTCACCTCTTTGACGTGTAACACTGCCCCCAAGCCACACGACCCATCACTCACCTCTTTGACGTGTAACACTGCCCCCAAGCCACACGACCCATCACTCACCTCTTTGACGTGTAACACTGCCCCCAAGCCACACGACCCATCACTCACCTCTTTGACGTGTAACACTGCCCCCAAACCACACGACCCATCACTCACCTCTTTGACGTGTAACACTGCCCCCAAGCCACACGACCCATCACTCACCTCTTTGGCGTGTAACACTGCGTCAGCCACAGGTCCGTGTGTGGGGCTGTGAGAGCGGGTGTTGATCTTGTCGTACAGCTGAAACATACAACAACCAGTCCACCACTGAACTACAGTCCATCAAAATAGAAAACAACCAGTTCACTACTGAACTATAATCAATATGTTAATCAAAAGATAGACAACAACCAGTCCACCATCTAACTACAGTCACTCAAACAGATAGACAAGGAACAGACCACCACTTAGCTACAATCAATCCATAAATCAATTGATAGACAATCGATAGTCGATTTGCAGAAAAAAAGATCACCAACAGAAAGGAAGCACGAAAGATAAGAAAAAAAAGCTAAAGAAATAATGAGTTTTAAAGAAAAGCAAGAGAGAGAGAGAGAACTCAGAACTCAAACGTTTTTATTCAAGGATTAAGAGAGAGAGAGAGAGAGAGAGAGAGAGAGAGAGGAGAGGAGAGAGAGAGAGAGAGAGAGAGAGAGAGAGGGAGAGAGAGGCAGGCACAGCGAAGATATGAAGGCCACACAACACAAACTTCAACACATACAGTCAGTGACCACAGGCGTCAGTGCCAATGTCATCATCTTCATTACGTTCTCCACCGTGAAGCATATGGCGTTTGGAATCAGTCTCCAGATAACAGGCTTCTGGCACTTGGCCGCTGTCTTGTCAGTGTGCCCATGGAATAGGTTTTATGGGTATTTTCGTTTTTTACGTCCACGCCAACAATAAAGACAATACCAGTGTGTCACAGAAGGAGACTGAATTCCAGGGTAGGAGAGAGAGAGAGAGAGAGAGAGAGAGAGAGAGAGAGAGAGAGAGAAAGAGAAGAGAGAGAGAGAGAGAAAAAGAGAGAGGGGCAAATATACAGAGACTGACAGCGACAGACACAGAAAGACAGGACAGACAGATCGAGTAAGAAAAAAGTAAGAAGTGATGCAGAGTAGAGGAGGAAAATAAAGGAGGAGGAGAGGGAGGAGAAAGAGGAGGAGAGGGAGGAGAAAGAGGAGCAAGAGGAGGAGAGGGAGGAGAAAGAGGAGGAGAGGGAGGAGAAAGAGGAGCAAGAGGAGGAGAGGGAGGAGAAGGAGAAAGAGGAGGAGAGGGAGAAGGAGGAGAAAGAGGAGGAGAGGGAGAAGGAGGAGCAAGAGGAGGAGAGGGAGGAGAAAGCAGAAAGGAATGAAGACAACGAGAAGCAGCAGCAACAGAAAGACCAAAAGAGACGGTTTCTTGTTGTGGTTTTATTTTTCCCTCCACCTAAAACATCGTCCACATTCCAAGGCAACGCACACACTGTGCGGACAAATCGCTGGTGTGCTCTGCACTCCATTATGTTCTTAGGGGGCCTCTCGGTGGACAGATCCCACATTTCGGACACTGATAAGAAGAACATGAATGGAAATAAAGTCCGCTGTCTGAACTAAACATATACCTCCAGGAGGAGGAGGAGGAGGAGGGGGAAAAGAAAATGATGATGGTAATGATGATGATGAAGAAGAGAGAGATTGAGAGAGAGGGGGAGGGGGGAGGGAGAGACAGCGGCAGAGAACAGAAGACAGGGGAACAGTCGATGCCACTGGCCTGGTCCACAATGGGGTCAATAATGATAATAATAAAAAGTAACAGAAAGAAACGATAAAAGAGAAATTGACATGCACAACAAAGCAAACCTGGCTTTTATCATGAAAAAACAGTGTTGGTTATCGCATTTCTTTCTTTTCTTTTTTCAAAAAAAACATTGACATTGTGGTTCAGCAACTGACATTTCTCTTTTCTCCACCACTTGTGAACATCGCAACAAACCGATTTCCGATCTCATTTATGACTTTCGTCTTTCTAACTGTAGTTTTCCCTCCGCGACTCTGGCTGGGAGGACAGGCAGAGAGGAACAGGAAACTGAGAGAAACAGGCAGGCAGTGAAAGAAACACACACACACACACACACACACACACACACACAGAGCGAGGGAGACAGAGAGAAAGAGAAGAGAGTGGGGAGAGATAGAGGAAGGCAGAGAGAGAGAGAGAGGCGGGGAGACAGTGAGAAACAGAGGGAGAGACCGATAACACAGGGAGTAATGGAGGGAGAGGGAGGGTGGGAGAAATAAGGGAGAGAGAGACAGTGACAGACAAAGGGTTAAATTGAGAATTAAACAGAGAGACAGACACAGAGAGAGGAAATTACAATCACAGCCATCACAACCATATTCCAAAACACAGAATATTGTTTTTGTTCTAAACAACAGAACACTTATTTTTTCACGGTAACGCAATGAGACATGCGGAAATCAGCAATCACACACACGCGCACACACAAACACAAGGGCGCAAACACGCTACATAAATTAACTTTTTTTTAAAAAGCGAGACGTTTGAAATCAATACATCCTCTTCACGATTTGTTCCTCTTTCAACTCAAAGCACACCACCTTTATTCGTAAGCATTCCCCCCTCTCTCTTTTCGTCTCCCTCCCTCCACCTTTTTCTCTCCCCAAGACAATCCAATTCTCTGCTTCCATTGCTCGTGTCATTCTTTGAAAAGGCCCTCTTGAGTGGTTGTTTCGCTTGAAAATAAAATTTCATCGAAAAACAACAACAACAACGCTTGAAAATAAAGTTTCATCAAAAAACAACAACAACAACAAAACAACCACGAAAGAGAAGAAAATGTCGTTTGAACGTGAAAAACGTCTTTCCTGGCTGCAAACACTTAGAAGGTGCGAAAGAAAGAAAGGAGAAAAACGTTTACTTGACAGTGGGGGTGGTGATGGGAAAGGATGTAGAGAAGACAGGCCAATACACAGTTTTTTTGTTACCATCACCTCATTCCCCACACCAGACCCCAGACCAGCAGCTGTATCCATGTGGAGCAACAACAGACAGCTGTATCCATGTGGAGCAACAACAGACAGCTGTATCCATGTGGAGCAACAACAGACAGCTGTATCCATGTGGAGCAACAACAGACAGCTGTGTCCATGTGGAGCAACAACAGACAGCTGTGTCCATGTGGAGCAACAACAGACAGCTGTGTCCATGTGGAGCAACAACAGACAGCTGTGTCCATGTGGAGCAACAACAGACAGCTGTGTCCATGTGGAGCAACAGACAGCTGTGTCCATGTGGAGCAACAACAGACAGCTGTGTCCATGTGGAGCAACAGACAGCTGTGTCCATGTGGAGCAACAACAGACAGCTGTGTCCATGTGGAGCAACAACAGACAGCTGTGTCCATGTGGAGCAACAACAGACAGCTGTGTCCATGTGGAGCAACAACAGACAGCTGTGTCCATGTGGAGCAACAACAGACAGCTGTGTCCATGTGGAGCAACAACAGACAGCTGTGTCCATGTGGAGCAACAACAGACAGCTGTGTCCATGTGGAGACAACAGACAGCTGTGTCCATGTGGAGCAACAACAGACAGCTGTGTCCATGTGGAGCAACAACAGACAGCTGTGTCCATGTGGAGCAACAACAGACAGCTGTGTCCATGTGGAGCAACAACAGACAGCTGTATCCATGTGGAGCAACAACAGACAGCTGTATCCATGTGGAGCAACAACAGACAGCTGTATCCATGTGGAGCAACAACAGACAGCTGTGTCCATGTGGAGCAACAACAGACAGCTGTGTCCATGTGGAGCAACAACAGACAGCTGTATCCATGTGGAGCAACAACAGACAGCTGTGTCCATGTGGAGCAACAACAGACAGCTGTGTCCATGTGGAAGAACAACAGACAGCTGTATCCATAAGGAACAACAGACAACTGTGTCCATGTGGAACAACAGACAGCTGTGTCCATGTGGAGCAACAACAGACAGCTGTTTCCATGTGGAACAACAGACAGCTGTGTCCATGTGGAACAACAGACAGCTGTGTCCATGTGGAGCAACAGACAGCTGTGTCCATGTGGAGCAACAGACAGCTGTGTCCATGTGGAGCAACAGACAGCTGTGTCCATGTGGAGCACAACAGACAGCTGTGTCCATGTGGAGCAACAACAGACAAGCTGTGTCCATGTGGAGACAACAGACAGCTGTGTCCATGTGGAGCAACAACAGACAGCTGTGTCCATGTGGAACAACAGACAGCTGTGTCCATGTGGAGCAACAGACAGCTGTGTCCATGTGGAGCAAACAGACAGCTGTGTCCATGTGGAGCAACAGACAGCTGTGTCCATGTGGAGCACAACAGACAGCTGTGTCCATGTGGAGCAACAACAGACAACTGTGTCCATGTGGAGCAACAACAGACAAGCTGTGTCCATGTGGAGCAACAACAGACAGCTGTGTCCATGTGGAGCAACAACAGACAACTGTGTCCATGTGGAGCAACAACAGACAGCTGTGTCCATGTGGAGCAACAACAGACAGCTGTGTCCATGTGGAGCAACAACAGACAACTGTGTCCATGTGGAGCAACAACAGACAACTGTGTCCATGTGGAGCAACAACAGACAACTGTGTCCATGTGGAGCAACAACAGACAGCTGTGTCCATGTGGAGCAACAACAGACAGCTGTGTCCATGTGGAGCAACAACAGACAGCTGTGTCCATGTGGAGCAACAACAGACAGCTGTGTCCATGTGGAGCAACAACAGACAGCTGTATCCATAATGAACAACAGACAGCTGTATCCATGTGCAGGGAACTACAGTAGCTGTATCATAAGGAACAACAGACAGCTGTATCCATGTGGAGGAACAACGGCAGACTGTATCATGTGGAGAACAGGCAGCTGTATCCATGTGGAGGACACAAACAGACAGCTGTATCCATAAGAACAACAGACAGCTGTATCCATGTAAGAACAACAGACAGCTGTATCCATGTGGAGCAACAACAGCAGCTGTATCCAGTGGAGAACAACAGACAGCTGTATCCATGTGGAGCAACAACAGACAGCTGTATCCATGGGAACAACAGACAGCTGTATCCATTGGAGAACAACAGACAGCTGTATCCATGTGGAAGCAACAACAGACAGCTGTATCCATGTGGAGCAACAGACAGCTGTATCCAAATGGGAACAACAGACAGCTGTATCCATGGAACACACTGTATCATGAAGAAACAGCAGCTGTATCCATAAGGAACAACAGACAGCTGTATCCTAATGAACAACAGGCAGCTGTATCCATGTGGAGGAACAACAGGCAGCTGTATCCATGTGGAAGAACAACAGGCAGCTGTATCCATGTGGAAGAACAACAGGCAGCTGTATCCATGTGGAAGAACAACAGACAGCTGTATCCATAAGGAACAACAGACAGCTGTATCCATAAGGAACAACAGACAGCTGTATCCATGTGCAGGAACTACAGGTAGCTGTATCCATAAGGAACAACAGACAGCTGTATCCATGTGGAGGAACAACAGGCAGCTGTATCCATGTGGAAGAACAGACAGCTGTATCCATGTGAAGGAACAACAGACAGCTGTATCCATAAGGAACAACAGGCAGCTGTATCCATAAGGAACAACAGGCAGCTGTGTCCATGTGGAGGAACAACAGGCAGCTGTGTCCATGTGGAGGAACAACAGGCAGCTGTGTCCATGTGGAGCAACAACAGACAGCTGTATCCATGTGGAACAACAGACAGCTGTATCCATGTGGAGCAACAACAGACAGCTGTATCCATGTGGAGGAACAACAGGCAGCTGTATCCATGTGGAGCAACAACAGACAGCTGTATCCATGTGGAGGAACAACAGACAGCTGTATCCATGTGGAGGAACAACAGGCAGCTGTGTCCATGTGGAGGAACAACAGGCAGCTGTATCCATGTGGAGCAACAACAGACAGCTGTATCCATGTGGAACAACAGACAGCTGTATCCATGTGGAGCAACAACAGACAGCTGTATCCATGTGGAACAACAGACAGCTGTATCCATGTGGAACAACAGACAGCTGTGTCCATGTGGAACAACAGACAGCTGTATCCATGTGGAGCAACAACAGGCAGCTGTGTCCATGTGGAGCAACAACAGGCAGCTGTGTCCATGTGGAGCAACAACAGACAGCTGTATCCATGTGGAGGAACAACAGGCAGCTGTATCCATAATGAACAACAGGCAGCTGTATCCATAAGGAACAACAGACAACTGTATCCATGTGGAGCAACAACAGACAGCTGTATCCATGAAGAACAACAGGCAGCTGTGTCCATAAGGAACAACAGGCAGCTGTGTCCATAAGGAACAACAGGCAGCTGTATCCATGTGGAGCAACAACAGACAGCTGTATCCATAAGGAACAACAGACAGCTGTGTCCATAAGGAACAACAGGCAGCTGTATCCATAAGGAACAACAGACAGCTGTGTCCATAAGGAACAACAACAGAAAAAAACAAACACCGTACAACGTCAGAAGGACAGTTCCACAGGTTCCAAAGGAAATCAACAGGCAGACGCGCGCGCACATCCCCCCTCTCCCACAATCAATACCGTCTCTTGCCTTTTGTCTTTTGTCCTCAAGCACGCAACTTCTTCCTCCGGTTTCCTCTGTCACTCTTCTACGTCCCCCTCCCCCTTAAAAAAAATTGTGGAAGGGGGATATTAATTTTGTGATGTGACTTCCCCATAACACTCGTTACAAAGAGTCCTTAAGAAAAATAATTGTCAAAGAAATGTCTCGTCTGGAAGGCATTTCGAACAATAAAAAAAAGATGAAATGATTCTTGCTGTCTGAAATTACATCTTCTCATGACATCGTTATTACTCGTTTTTTTGTTTTTTTTCTCTCTCTCTGTTCCCTTTTCTTCTGTTCCTATGAGAGAGAGAGAGAGAGAGAGAGAGAGAGAGAGTTCCGACATGTCGATATCTTACTGTCATATGAACAGCCCACGTGACTGGGGAGGGGTGGAGGTATGGTGTCCTCATAAAGAACACAACGTGGTCTCAACGCGGTTCTGATGTAGACTTTTCCCGATTCCGCCAATGGCCAGTGAGTTTACATGACGTTATTTTTTCAATTATACAGCTGTTCATATTGATTTCGTCTTTAATCATTGACTGATTCTTTCAGGCGTTCTTTTAAAGTCTTAACTCCCGAGAGCAAGGTTTCGGTTGCGCATGCGCACTAGAGCCTATCCATAAAAGGGAAAGGGGCGGAGTTTATCTATAAAAAGCGCGAGCACGTGTCCGGTAGAAATGTAAACATGCGGGAGGTGAAAGCAAAACAAAGACCGACTCACTGTTAGCGGAGAAAGATATCCATGTACTCCTGCCACACCTGCTCCCAAAACCGAAACTGCTTCCTCTCCAGCACTCTCACTTCAGACTGGCGCCGGGGGTTACGAGCGTCAATCACAGTTTTTGTGGAGGTCACTCGCCGGCTGTTTATGTGATCATTCCAGTCCAAGAAAGGTTAGTAGATCGTCATATTTCTCTCCGTTTGCATGTTTTACAAACAATGTGGTCGTTTACGGTTGCCAACGTCGAGGGGCTGTCTGCATGCTTTCCAATTCTCACCGGACAGTACCACGTGCTGGTGCTATTTTTATCTGACAGACACGTCTAGCGCAAACACAAACGGCTCTAGCTCCGCCCCTTTTCTCTGCATTCAAATTTTGTATTACGTGTAGCTGACACATTTTGTACTTTCCAAAGTCAATTCAGGTCTAGATTGGAAGCTGCTAGGCAAATCTCGCTCTCTGCCATAAATGAAGCCAAACCGTAGCTTTATTAGGCTTTTATTTTGAATAAACCTTCACCGACGTCACAGTGTCAGACTCTGGTGAGAAACTGGCTTGATTCAAATCGCCCGCCATTTATAGTCCGGTTCAGGCTTTAAGAGGGGGGAGGGGGCACAGGATGTAAAACAACTAACCGAGACAGGTCAATGATTGCTTCCCCTTGCCATCCCTCCCCCTTCCCCAAACCCATCCCTCTCCAGTCAAGTCCACCCAAGTCCGCGGCAGAAACCCAAAGAAACCTCATTAACGGGGCTTGCCCTGATAGACCTCGCATGAAATCAAGAAATAATCGCACGTACACACACACACACACACACACACACACACACATACACTTGCTCCATCGCCCCCATACCACTCGTCGACTCCCCATGCAAGCTAAGTGACGCTTTCTTTTAGATCAGTAGTGTCTCCCGACGTTGCTCTTTCGGCACTGTCCCTTCATGTGTCCCGCTCTCAGTTCTGCGAGGAACTGGAAATGTTGAGACCTTTATGTCTGGTCCTCCTAACTTTGAAAAAAGCATACACTCTCAAAAATAAATAAGAACAGCCATAATCTAAAAAAAACAGATAAGCAAACAAAAAAGAAACATGAAAGAAACCACAGTTTCTTCCTTTCGCGCTGCGTTCGGGATATTTAGTTGTTTTTGTGATCACATTCCCTTGTTTCGTGCACTGGAAGGAAGCAACAATATACCGACAATCAATTTTAAAGAAAGAAAAAAATCCCTGCCTCCACCCCACAACACCCCACACCTTCCCCTAGTCACCCCCCTCTCCGTCCCCTTGACACCCCCTCTCCTTCCCCTAGTCACCCCCCTCTCCTTCCCCTTGACACCCCCTCTCCTTCCCCTTGACACCCCCTCTCCTTCCCCTTGACACCCCCTCTCCTTCCCCTTGACACCCCCTCTCCTTCCCCTTGACACCCCCTCTCCTTCCCCTTGACACCCCCTCTCCTTCCCCTAGTCACCCCCCTCTCCGTCCCCTTGACACCCCCTCTCCTTCCCCACACCTTCCCCTAGTCACCCCTCTCTCCTTCCCCTAGTCACCCCCCTCTTCTTCCCCTTGACACCCCCTCTCCTTCCCCTTGACACCCCTTCTCCATCCACACCCTTCCCCTAGTCACCCCACTCTCCTTCCCCTAGTCACCCCCCTCCCCTAGTCACCCCTCTCTCCTTCCCCTAGTCACCCCCCTCCCCTAGTCACCCCCCTCTCCTTCCCCTTGACACCCCCTCTCCTTCCCCTTGACACCCCTTCTCCATCCACACCCTTCCCCTAGTCACCCCCCTCTCCTTCCCCTTGACACCCCTTCTCCATCCACACCCTTCCCCTAGTCACCCCCCTCTCCTTCCCCTTGACACCCCTTCTCCATCCACACCCTTCCCCTAGTCACCCCTTCTCCATCCACACCCTTCCCCTAGTCACCCCTTCTCCATCCACACCCTTCCCCTAGTCACCCCCCTCTCCTTCCCCGCACAGAGCACAACACACAGCTTCCATGCCACGTGGGACCTGAAAGTGACATCACCACCCAACCCTTTCCTCACTTTTTACTGGGAAGACAGACACTGGGTAGGTGGGGGGGAGGTTTTATCATGTGCCTCCTCCCTCACTCCATTTCCTGAATTACCCCCCCCCCCCCACACACACACACACACAGAAGACGCGCACACTCATACAAAAACAGAAACACTCACCCCACCCCCCGACAGACAGACACACACACAGCGTTATCCTCTTTCACTTCAAGCTTAAAAACTTGTCATTCCCGAATGGCACGGTTCTTCGTGACGTCAGCTGAGGTCCAAGAGGATCACATGGCATCAGCTGATGAAAGCTGGGGAGAGACATTGGCAGAACGCTGTAAAACGTCTTGTGCCCAAAAGTGAGCTGATGTGCTGTGATGTGAAGGATAGCTTGTGGAGATGTGATGCTTCTTCCGAGAGTATACACTGTAAAGGTGTGTGCGTACGTGCAAAAAAAAACAACACTTGTACATACACGGCAGGAACTGTAAGCCAGTAGCAACCAACAATTCCAATAACCAAAGAAAAAAAAACACTTTAAAAAGGCAACACTTTCAGACAGTATAGAAAGCTGGAATACTTTTGGTGACAAGACAGCAACAACTGCTACCATTCTCTCTATGAAGGATATCGCCCGAAGGCCAACAAATCGCACGCGCACTTCATGACCGCTGTTGTCGACAACCTTCAAAATAGGCAACGATTACGATTATACATAAATCATCACTGAGTATGATGATACGAGTCACTTCCAAGGACGAGAACGTCTGCGTTTGAAGCGTGACACGCAGCACTGTGCGAGAGCTCGCTCTCCTTTTGTGCAAGCAACTGCCAAACAACTCTGAACCCACATTATCTGCACGTGAAAGCCAGTCATCTAGCAGTGATTAATACTTCCAAACTGATTTATGTGCACTTGGTGAATTTGAGAATAATGTGTATGCACTTGGTGAATCTGAAATGAACGTGTGTGTACTTGATGAATGAGATTGATGTGTGTGCACTTGGCAGATTCTCATTTAGTTCTTCCCGGGTTTGTGGTGCGAAAGCAGTAATGGATCAGTGCTAAGGCAAGGGTTCGGTCAGAACAACAAATCAAAACTATGCAGCTTGCTGACTTTCATGACTGTGGTGATGAAGATGCCATGTTGAATAACCGAGCTAAGACAGACCACAGAAATACACCGGGGTCATTGCTGACATTGAGTGGGGCTTATGGAAATCGAGCGTTTTTGTAGAAGCCAGTTAAAACTGAAAAACAATGTTACTTTTGCAAGATGCGCCCTCCCTGATTCTCCTACAGGTATCTTGTGTCCATGTGGAAGAACCAGGGCGCACAAACACAATATCTATGAGTTCACCGACCAGGTGCTTACTGATTCAGGTGACGTTTTCAATACTGAATTGATGAAACAGGTATGGACGATTTTATCACATCTTCAGTTACAATGTTTGCTGCTTTACCCCAGTTAAAAGAGAGAGTGAGATTGAAAGAGAGGGTGAGAGAGAGAGGAGGGGAAGAGGACAAGGAGGAGGAGGAGAAGAAGAGGAAGAAGAAGGAGAAGAATGACCAGAAGGACTGGGAGAAGAAGGAAGGGAAAGGTAGTCAATCAAGAGATTACAGCAACTAGTACGTGAAAAAACGTATGAAAACGCACAAAAAGAAAACAGACTAGTAGTTTGGAAACCGTTGTAAAGAAGCACACGTAATATACTGAATGCTTCAATCAAAGCATAAGCCGTCACACAGCCATCCAACCCGCCCAACAATTACCTCAGTTACACACACACACACACACACACACACACACACACACTTCCCACCATATCATCCTCATCAACACCATACCACCCCTCCCTTTCATCACCACAAACCACCATATCATCCTCATCAACACCATACCCCCTCCCCCCGCCCCTTCATCACCACAAACCACCATATCATCCTCATCAACACCATACCCCCTCCCCCTCATCACCACAAACCACCATATCATCCTCATCAACACCATACCCCCCTCCCCTTCATCACCACAAACCACCATATCATCCTCATCAACACCATACCCCCTCCCCTTCATCACCACAAACCACCATATCATCCTCATCAACACCATACCCCCTCCCCCCTCCCCTTCATCACCACAAACCACCATATCATCCTCATCAACACCATACCCCCTCCCCCCTCCCCTTCATCACCACAAACCACCATATCATCCTCATCAACACCATACCCCCCTCCCCTTCATCACCACACACCACCATATCATCCTCATCAACACCATACCCCCCTCCCCTTCATCACCACACACCACCATATCATCCTCATCAACACCATACCCCCTCCCCTTCATCACCACAAACCACCATATCATCCTCATCAACACCATACCCCCTCCCCTTCATCACCACAAACCACCATATCATCCTCATCAACACCATACCCCCTCCCCTTCATCACCACAAACCACCATATCATCCTCATCAACACCATACCCCCTCCCCCCTCCCCTTCATCACCACAAACCACCATATCATCCTCATCAACACCATACCCCCCTCCCCTTCATCACCACAAACCACCATATCATCCTCATCAACACCATACCCCCTCCCCCCTCCCCTTCATCACCACACACCACCATATCATCCTCATCAACACCATACCCCCCTCCCCTTCATCACCACACACCACCATATCATCCTCATCAACACCATACCCCCCTCCCCTTCATCACCACACACCACCATATCATCCTCATCAACACCATACCCCCTCCCCTTCATCACCACACACCACCATATCATCCTCATCAACACCATACCCCCCTCCCCTTCATCACCACACACCACCATATCATCCTCATCAACACCATACCCCCTCCCCCTCATCACCACAAACCACCATATCATCCTCATCAACACCATACCCCCCTCCCCTTCATCACCACAAACCACCATATCATCCTCATCAACACCATACCCCCTCCCCTTCATCACCACACACCACCATATCATCCTCATCAACACCATACCCCCCTCCCCTTCATCACCACAAACCACCATATCATCCTCATCAACACCATACCCCCCTCCCCTTCATCACCACAAACCACCATATCATCCTCATCAACACCATACCCCCTCCCCCCTCCCCTTCATCACCACAAACCACCATATCATCCTCATCAACACCATACCCCCCTCCCCTTCATCACCACAAACCACCATATCATCCTCATCAACACCATACCCCCTCCCCTTCATCACCACACACCACCATATCATCCTCATCAACACCATACCCCCCTCCCCTTCATCACCACAAACCACCATATCATCCTCATCAACACCATACCCCCCTCCCCTTCATCACCACAAACCACCATATCATCCTCATCAACACCATACCCCCTCCCCCCGCCCCTTCATCACCACAAACCACCACCCACATTCCGGTGACAGCAACAGGGCTCCAGATGACGAAGCTGCAACGGTTGCTGCTCTTGCTCGTCCTGCTCCTGATGCTGCTGCTGATGCTGAGGGCATACTGAGCTACAGACGGGCTTGCTGGTGTCTTGGGCGTAAAGAATCCGGTCTTCCTCCAGCTTCAAGATCCACAGCAGTGCACACAGTCGGATCATGGCTCTTTCGTGGCGACCCTGAAGGAACGTGTCCACGGCGTGAGCGCTCATGGCGGAGGAGGGGTGTGGACAGTTCTGCTGGAAGTCAGAGCACGGGAGGGGACGGCAAGAGGTGGGGCCTGGGGGGGCAGGGATGGAGGGAGGGAGGAAGGAGGTGGGCTGTGAGTGGGAGAGGTGGTGGAGAGGAGGGCGGGGACAGCAGCGGAGTGACACAGTGTCCAGAAGGTCGTGGCACTGACGGAGCAGTGAGGCGAGAAAGACCATATCCTTCCGCGGGAAAGTCTCGGTTTCTGAGTGTGGGCCAAATGTTTGTGATACGTATGGAAATGGTCTGTTCTTCCCCTCTTTTGTCTCTTAAAACTAAATTTCGATGCAAATCTGTCGGGTTGTTTGATGTTTTAGTCACAGAACAAGTTTTTGAACAATACAACTGTGGGCATTTCTTCTGCGTTTTCACTTCAACAAGTCAGTCAAAAATGAACATGCCCACGCAAGTAGGTACCACAGTTGAGCGATAAGAAAAACAAATCGATCTCGCGTTTGTGTGTGTGTGTGTGTGTGTGTGTGTGTGTGTGTGTGTGTGTGTGTGTACAGATAAAGGTACTCTAAGTCTTTGTTTATTCCTGCTATTGTACTTAATGTTTGTATTATCGTCATTGCTATTATCTTTGTTGTTGTCGTCGTCATCGTCTCCAGGGGAAAAACGTATAATTCTTACTTCACAGCAACATTCAACAAGTCAAGCTGACTTGCATAGCTACCTTTTGTCTGACGGGAACAAAGAAAGAACAAAAAGATGAAAATACTGTATCAGTTTGTCAGCTTACAATTTTATAATAATTATAACTTCAACACTGTCAGCATGGTCATTTTTATTGTGAAATATTGAGAGAGAGAGAGAGAGAGAGAGAGAGAGAGAGACAGACAGAGAGAGAGAGAGACAGAGACAGAGAGAGCGAGCGAGGGGAATCTCTATCTTGTGTCAGGAACGGAAGATGTTAATAGACTGTCAAGCAGGACACCCCCTTCCCTCCTGATCCCCCAACTCCTTTCCATTCCCTTCCACCCGCTCCTCCCCCCCCACCCTCCTTACCCCTTCCGAACCTTGTTCTTGACAACCATCACAGACTGCAGCGTCTCACACTTTCCCCCACACCACCCCGAAAGTCTGAACTGACCCTGATAACTTCATACACTGTCCAACCTATCTGTTGATGTACTCAGCATTTCAAAACCAGCAAAACATGCAGTTTATTTCGCAAATGTTAGAAACACGGGAGTTGTGATGGTGTTCATTAACGTATCACTGTACAACACTGCATATGGAGTGATGGCCTAGAGGTAACGCGTCCGCCTTGGAAGCGAGAGAATCTGAGCGCATTGGTTTGAATCCCGGCACAGTCGCCAGTATTTTCTCCCCCTCAACTAAACCTTGAGTGGTAGTCTGGGCGCTAGTCATTCGGATGAGACGATAAACCGAGGTCCCGTGTGCAGCATCCACTTAGCGCATGTAAAAGAACCCATGGCAACAAAAGGTCTGTCCCTGGCAAATTCTGTAGAAAAATCCATTTCCATAGGCGAAACAAAAAAAACAAAAAAATTGCAGGCAGGAAAAAACGCAAAAAAAAAAAGGGCGGCGTTCTCAGTGTAGCGACGCACTCTCCCTGGGGAGAGCAGCCCGAATTTCACACAGAGAAATCTGTTGTGACAAAAAAGAGTAATACAATACAACACAATACAGTACAATACAATATCTGGTGCACACAGGTCACACAAAACACACCCACACCGATCAGTGCAAAAACTCCATTCAAGGACATAAAGTTGTGGAGAGCTTATCCAAAAACGTGTGCGCTTATTCCAATTCTCTCTTCTCATCCTCTACGCTGTCTCTATCTTCTTTCAAGGGTTTGAAAAGTTTGCATGTGCATTCCTGTTGATCATGTGTGTGTGTGTGTGTGTGTGTGTGTGTGTGTGTGTGTGTGTGTGTGTGTGTGTGTGTGTGTTCCAAAGATGCAGTGTTGATAGCACTACATATGTAAAACCACGCAAACCACACTCGGCCCCCCTCCCCCACCTCTCTCTCATAGTCTCCGTAAATTAGTTGGAACAAAATAAAAGGGTGGTAGCGGGCACGTTATTATACAGATCAGCAGTGGTTTTCCTTGCGTTGTATTTGCAGAAGCACTGGGTGTACACCGAAAAACACAAGCCACGTTTCCTGCACACGGTTCTGGGGCAGGTTGAATAAAACATGGCCAGCGACGCCAGAGCGGCTCTGTGATGATAATAGATGCCCACTGAAATTTCCAGTATGCTCTTTGAAGGCAGGCACCTCTCTCGCTTTTTTACTGTTTGCATACTCCTACAGTGCCCCTCAGCGTAGTCTTTGGAGTGTGTGCGTGCGTGCGTGTGCGTGTGCTTGTGTGTGTGTGTGTGTGTGTGTGTGTGTGTGTGAGGGAGAGACGGAGAGAGAGAGAGAGAGTTCGCATGAAAGGAAGGAAGAGAAGAGAGGGAATAAAGAGAGAGGTGTGTGCTTTCTACTGCTTGCTGATTTCCACGTTCCTCTCGTGAGTACTGTATGGGATTGAGGAATGGAGTGTGTGTGTGTGTGTAGGGGGGGGGGGGGGATGGGGACGTTGCGTGAACGTATGAGTGCGCTTGCGTGCTTCCATCCATTACCACTTTTACTCTCTCTCTCTCTCTTCACAAAATATTGACTCGTAACTCATAAGCGAGCAACATACACCTAAACTCCTTACTCGTTCACCCTCCACCTCCACCCCCCGTAACACACCCTACCTCCACCTCACAAACCCAATGCATTCCCATCAGAAAAAATCGATCCAACACACTGACACACCACCCCACACATACTCGTCCACCTCACCAGCTCCCCCCCCCCTCATCCCACCCCCCTGATCCTCGCCATCCCCACCCCCCACCCCTCCTACAACCCCTTCATTCAGTACAGCGCAGCGCAAGCCAAGCGTGCAGAAGGGAAACTGGCTTGACTGAGGAAACGGTTCGATACATCACAGTGACGATCAGCGTGGAGCCCACCGTGATGTGTGCGGAGCCTGAGACACTCACGTCAAATCGCTTCCTCTTCTGCTGAAAGTCAGCCAGCACTGGCAACGGAAATACAGGAAGTTGTCCTGACTGCTGATCTGGCTGTGCAAGAACATGCCCAGCACCGCTGCCGACTTGATTGGTGGCAAGGGTGTTTGCATTCAGACGACATTGGAGAAACTGCTCGGCGCTGAAGATGAAAGTCATTCACATACACACGCGCGCACGCGGAATCGAGGGTGTGAACCATCGAGCTCAATAGTACACACGAGTGTAAGTAACCTGGCGCACGAAGATATGTACACGCATAGACACACATGGCCGAGGCATGGAAGTGAATGTTATACATTCACACGTAGTCTCCCATTTAACATATTTCCACTTAAAATTCACATGCGCGCGCGCGTTTTTTGTATGAATGCGTGTGTGTGCGCGTGTGCGCGCTTTTGCATTTGAGAGAGAGAGAGAGAGAGAGAGAGAGAGAGAGAGACAGACAGACAGACAGACAATGATAGTGTGTATGTGTATAAGTTTATCTTGGGATCTGTTCGTGTGCTGCGTTGTTTGCGTTGTGTTGTCTTGTGCGCTGGCGTATCATTTTGTTTGTCAATAGTTGCATGCGTGCGTGCACACATATACGTCTCTCTCTCTCTACGTGTGTGTGTGTGTGTGTGTGTGTGTGTGTGTGTGTGTGTGTGTGTGTGTGTGTGTGTGTATTTCCAATCCTTTCCTAAGGATGAATGAAACCGAAGAAACACACACACACACACACACACACACACACACACACAGAGTTTTTAATCACACACATACATAACATCTCACCGACGTGCACAGGGCTACGCCCACAAAAATCTCCCACGAGAATGTACACAGAAATACACATTCAAACACAGACAGACACAGAGAGACACACACAAAAAAACGCACTAACTGCTGTAACGACCGTGCACAGAGACTGGATACCATTGAAGGAAACATTCTCCATTGATTTTGCCATTCATATTCGCCACGCTTAAAGGAAATTAGTGAAACTGATATGAACAAAAAAAAACTATAGAGATTTGCTTTTTAATGACTGGGATTACAACTGCGTAGCCACGATGCGGCGTCCGATCTGTCTGTCTGTTTGAACTATCAATCAGTTTGGACCGAACATAATGGTGATGACGATGGTATTATGCTGGTGAGGGTAGTGGTGGTGATGATGACGATGTTGATGACAATAATGGTGGTGATTTATTTAAGACAAACACTCAAAGGCAGCAAAACTTTTACCAATAATTATACCTCTGAAGAACCCCCCGTCCACCCCCACCCCCGCCCACACACACACTGTTCTTGAAGATGCAGCCCCCCCCCCCCAACACCCTCCAAAATGCAACAACAATAAAAACAAAAACAAAACTGCGAACGAGAACCACGACCACTAATAAAAACAAACTTCCAATCTGAAATATCTCCCCAATGCCAGCCTCTACCCACTCCATCACTTATAATGTCTGAAAGTCGATCTTTATGCGAAAGCTTGACTTAAAAGAAGAATGGGATTTAGTCAATCCAGATAGATAACAGAATCACTATGAAAATCTTTCCCTTCACCCCCCTTCCTCTTTATCATCCCAACTACCCTCCTCCCTTCCTCGCAGACCCCGCCACACCTCACCCCACGGACTGAAACTACCCAGTGTGTCAGATCGCGACAGGGACCCCCTCCATCCCAAAGTCTGAGTCAAGTCATGACAGCCTGCATGTTTGAGTAGTTCTTGATATGATGGTGATGATGATGAAGAAGACGACGCCATAAACACAGGCAGACTCGTCTGTTGATGAGGATGACACTGAGACTGATGATGATGATATTGATAATGGTGATGATGATGATTATGATAATGGTGATGATGACGATGACGACCTCCAAGTGGGGTGGGTGGGTGAATGAGTGGAGTGGTTGGGACAGGGAAGATCACAGTTGGTGAAAGTTTGGTGTGATCATCAGCGGGAATTGTATGTGGGACTGAGGTGGTGGGGGTGGGGTAGGGGGAGGAGGGGGGGGGGGGCAGAACGACTCTCGTGATAGAGGAGGAAGACGGGATTGTAAGAAAGGCAAAAGGGTGAGGCGGGGGCAGAGCTGGTAGTAACCAACAGCGGGAACGATGGCATCACCATTCTAGCGACCCTCTTCCTCCCCGCTCGATAAACTGCTGATCGAAAACCATTCTACAGTGGTAAACAAGGACTGAGTGCCTTGCTCAGCGAAAGTGAGAGAGGAGAGAGAAGAGACAGAAACAGAAAGAGACAGAGGGCGTGGAGAGGAGACACACACACACACACACACACACACACAGAGAGAGAGAGAGAGAGAGAGAGAGAGAGAGAGAGAGACAGACAGACAGACAGACAGACAGACAGACCGAGAAAGCCGTGGCACTCAGCACAGCGGGACAGGACCACACTAAAGGGAAGCGGAGTGCTGGGCTAACAGAATGGGTTGATGGGATCGAGTGTGGGGAGAATGGGGAGGCAAGGAGGGTGGAAATGGGGAAAGAGGGGGTAGGACATAGACATTCCAGGAGAATAGGATGAATGGTGGTTGACAGAGACAAAACGACAGATACATGCCTGCTATCATCGTGGTCTCTAAAACAGACAGACAAAGAGCTGTGGTTGAACACGGGTTCCACCAAGGACTGTACCACCAATACTGTTCCACGTCATGTTCAATTTTCTCCATGCAAAAACGTTCCCCACCTGCTCCACCCCAGGAATAAGCAACACCGCAACGCAGCGCCACCTTCTCGCCCTCCTATCTCGGACTGCATTACACATTAGTTCGCATGCCTTGCTTCCAAACGATTCTGGCCCGACCTTACTAGAGCCAGGCTGCACACGACACAACCTGGGGCTTTTACCGTCTCTTCTCAAACACTGACATAATTATCGTCTCTTCTCAAACACTGACATAATTATCGTCTCTTCCCAAACACTGACAGAATTATCGTCTCTTCCCAAACACTGACATAATTACCGTCTCTTCCCAAACACTGACAGAATTATCGTCACTTCCCAAACACTGACATAATTACCGTCTCTTCCCAAACACTGACATAATTATCGTCTCTTCCCAAATACTGACGTCTCTCCCCAAACACTGACATAATTATCGTCTCTTCCCAAACACTGACGTCTCTTCCCAAACACTGCCATAATTACCGTCTCTTCCCAAACACTGACATAATTACCGTCTCTTCTCAAACACTGACTCTTCCCAAACACTGACGTCTATTTCCATACACTGACATAATTATCGTCTCTTCCCAAACACTGACATAATTATCGTCTCTTCCCAAACACTGACATAATTATTGTCTCTTCCCAAACACTGACATAATTATTGTCTCTTCCCAAACACTGACTCTTCCAAAACACTGACATAATTACCGTCTCTTCCCAAACACTGACATAATTATCGTCTCTTCCCAAACACTGACATAATTATCGTCTCTTCCCAAACACTGACATAATTACCGTCTCTTCCCAAACACTGACTCTTCCCAAACACTGACGCATATTCCCAAACACTGACATAATTATCGTCTCTTCCCAAACACTGACATAATTGCCGTCTCTTCCCAAACACTGACATAATCACCGTCACTTCCCAAACACTGACATAATCATCGTCTCTTCCCAAACACTGACATAATTATTGTTTCTTTCCAAACACTGACTCTTCCAAAACACTGACATAATTATCGTCTCTTCCCAAACACTGACGTCTCTTCCCAAACACTGACATAATTATCGTCTCTTCCCAAACACTGACATAATTACCGTCTCTTCCCAAACACTGACATAATCATCGTCTCTTCCCAAACACTGACTCTTCCAAAACATTGACATAATTATCGTCTCTTCCCAAACACTGACGTCTCTTCCCAAACACTGACATAATTATCGTTTCTTCCCAAACACTGACGTCTCTCCCCAAACACTGACATAATTATCGTCTCTTCCGAAACACTGACGTCTCTTCCCAAACACTGACATAATTATCGTCTCTTCCCAAACACTGACATAATTTCCGTCTCTTCCCAAAAACTGACATAATTATCGTCTCTTCCCAAACACTGACGTCTCTTCCCAAACACTGACATAATTATCGTCTCTTCCCAAACACTGACGTCTCTTCCCTAAAACTGACATAAGTACCGTCTCTTCCCAAAACACTGACATCTCGACTGGTAACCAGACCTCCCATAGAAAAGACCCCACAAGAGACAGGTAAACAGACGCCTCCCATAAAAAAGACCCTACAAGAGACATGTAAACAGACAACTCTCATAGAAAAGACCCTACAAGAGACATGTAAACAGACAACTCTCATAGAAAAGACCCTACAAGAGACATGTAAACAGACACCTTTCATAGAAAAGACCCTACAAGAGACATGTAAACAGACACCTTTCATAGAAAAGACCCTACAAGAGACATGTAAACAGACAACTCTCATTGAAAAGACCCTACAAGAGACATGTAAACAGACACCTCCCACAGAAAAGACCCTACAAGAGACATGTAAACAGACAACTCTCATTGAAAAGACCCTACAAGAGACATGTAAACAGACAACTCTCATAGAAAAGACCCTACAAGAGACATGTAAACAGACAACTCTCATTGAAAAGACCCTACAAGAGACATGTAAACAGACACCTCTCACTGAAAAGACCCTACAAGAGACATGTAAACAGACACCTCTCACTGAAAAGACCCTACAAGAGACATGTAAACAGACACCTCACTGAAAAGACCCTACAAGAGACATGTAAACAGACACCTTTCATAGAAAAGACCCTAAAAGAGACATGTAAACAAACAACTCTCATTGAAAAGACCCTACAAGAGGCATGTAAACAGACACCTCCCATAGAAAAGACCCTACAAGAGACATGTAAACAGACAACTCTCATTGAAAAGACCCTACAAGAGACATGTAAACAGACACCTCCCACAGAAAAGACCCTACAAGAGACATGTAAACAGACACCTCCCACAGAAAAGACCCTACAAGAGACATGTAAACAGACAACTCTCATTGAAAAGACCCTACAAGAGACATGTAAACAGACACCTCTCATTGAAAAGACCCTACAAGAGACATGTAAACAGACAACTCTCATTGAAAAGACCCTACAAGAGACATGTAAACAGACACCTTTCATAGAAAAGACCCTACAAGAGACATGTAAACAGACAACTCTCATTGAAAAGACCCTACAAGAGACATGTAAACAGACACCTTTCATAGAAAAGACCCTACAAGAAACATGTAAACAAACAACTCTCATTGAAAAGACCCTACAAGAGGCATGTAAACAGACACCTTTCATAGAAAAGACCCTACAAGAGACATGTAAACAGACACCTCCCATAGAAAAGACCCTACAAGAGACATGTAAACAGACACCTCCCACAGAAAAGACCCTACAAGAGGCATGTAAACAGACACCTTTCATAGAAAAGACCCTACAAGAGACATGTAAACAGACACCTCCCATAGAAAAGACCCTACAAGAGACATGTAAACAGACACCTTTCATAGAAAAGACCCTACAAGACACATGTAAACAGACACCTTTCATAGAAATGACCCTACAAGAGACATGTAAACAGACACCTCCCATAGAAAAAAACCTACAGGAGACATGTAAACAGACAACTTCCATAGAAAAAACCCTACAAGAGGCAGGTAAACAGACACCTTCCATAGAAAAAAACCTACAAGAGACAGGCAGACAACTCTCCAACCCATCCAAGATTCGAACCAAAGACTCTTGCTTCCTATGCTGCTGGGCATAAACTCCACACACACACACATACTCACTGACACAAACGCACAAACACACACAATACAGACACACAGATAACACACACACGCACGCGCGCGCGCGCGCGCACACACACACACACACACACAGAGCAGCCGCAACGTTTCTGCATGGAGAAAACTGAACGTGGCGTGGAACAGTATTGGTGGTACAGTCCTTAATGGAACACATGTTAACCACAGCTCTTTGTCTTTTCCTGTTCATAAGGGCACAGTTTACGCCAGTCTGATCTCTTGAGCGCTTACAAACGGAAACACGTGGTATCCAGTTGTACAAGCACACGGACAGAAAACAAGCGAACATGCATGGCGAGGGGGCGAGTGGTGGTGGTGGCTTTTATAATGATATAGTACTCAACACTGACATACCTGTTTCATTTGAATATTGCTGGTGTTTATTTTATTTCTATAATGTTGTTGCTGCACCCGATCTTAACTGCATTAGTCAAAGCAATATTCTTGTTCATTACTTTTTGTGGTCTAACTGTATTCTAAATATTTATGATTCTTCCTCCTCCTTACCTCCCTGTTTTGTTTTCCTGACACACGTAGAGCCCACACGCCTTACTCCTTCTTCCACTTCTCCCCCCGTCTCCTCTTTTTACCAGTCTGTATCTGTCAGCATGCGTGTCTCTCTCTCTCCCGTCTTCATTTCGTATTTATTGACTTCAATCTGGTGTATATTCTCCACGGGTTCTCATAACTCCTTCACACTATTCAGTATTATTTCACCTTTCTATTTCCGCCTCTTTCCTACCCTTTTTCATTTCAGTTATGAGGCATTCTGTCTGTGATGTCACATGTTCACTCCAGTCACTGTCCTATCAGCCTGACGTCACTGGGGTCCAAAAATTAACACGAGGGATTTCGGGTATGCGAGCGCGCGCTCGAGTGTGTGCGTGTGCGTGTGTGTGTGTGTGTGTGTGCGAGCGTGCGTATGTGTGCGTGTGTGTGTGCGAATATGTTTGCGTGTGTGTGTGCCTGAGTGTATGAATGTATGTGTATTGTGCACGCCCACAGGTGCTGTGTGCGGATGTGCATGCGCGCGCACGCACAAACATAGACACATGTGCATACGCATGCACTCATATCATTGTGGAAGTCCTACAACACGCAACAGTGGTAAAATGAAAAAAGGAAAAAAAAGGAAAATAAAGTTGTGCAGCACACACGTACATCACTGCACGAGGCACTCTGTCCCACCCTCCCCCTGTGAACCAAGGCCCAAACCAAAACCAGGTTTCCACTTCAGTCTACCTACCAGCTTCCCCCCCACCCCCCCACTCCTTTAACGAGAGAGACAGAGTGAGAGACAAAGACATTGAGGGAGAAACAGAAGAAGGAGAAACAGAGAGTGAGAGAGACAAAGAGAGAGAGAGAGAGAGGCAGACAGACAGAGATGGGGAGGGGATGGGTGGGGTGTGGGGGTGTGGGGGGGCAGGCAGAGACAAAGACAGAAACAGAGCCACCACCTCAACCACTGTTACACTTGCTGTCCGTCCGTCGATGTCCTGTCCCTCAGCAAATTTGTTTTCCCGTCCATTAACATCGATTTCCAAGTGTGTGTCGTTTTTCTCACGTATGCAAACGTCCTCCCAATTCCTCCCGCTCCTCCTTCACACCTCCTGCCTCCCCCTCTTCCCCTCACCTCCTGTCTGCCCCCACCCACCCCGACTCGCTGCCGTTTTCTCCTTAGTAGCGAACAAGAAACTGGCACCTTCCTTGGCACAATATGGTGGTGCTGAATTTAAATAAATGACCTATCTGATTTTGTTGTTCGGGTCACGTTTTTCTCCTTGTGTATCCCTGGTGGTGTGTGCGTGGTGCAGGTGGTAGGCCCTGGAGACAGGGAGAGTGGACCGTGTAAAAACTAGACAAGGACCGTGAGGGGGAGGGCGTTGTGGCGTTCAGAGCGTGGACATAAGCTGTGGATGAGCACTTGTCTACATATATGGTAGCTTGTGGACCTGTGAAGAACTGAGTGGACCTGTGAACGCTAGATAACATCAGAAAGAGTGGAAAGAACCTGACGTCAGTTGGATTAGGGCGAGAACATAAACTTGTGGAGCACAAGCATCAATAGAGGGTGGGAACCAATTCTGACGGCAACACAGCCATCAGCACATGCACAGCTCCTCATCAACAACTTGAAGAAAAATAAGATGGAACAAAATTCACCGAAACGCCAATTGTTTTCACCATGACCCTGTTGTCAGTGCCACATGACTCGCAGCCATTGGAACAACATTCTGAAACACTCACAAACTGCTGTTGGTGTAAAATGTCACACTTCCCCGACACACTCACAAACTGCTGTTGGTGTAAAATGTCACACTTCCCCGACACACTCACAAACTGCTGTTGGTGTAAAATGTCACACTTCCCCGACACACTCACAAACTGCTGTTGGTGTAAAATGTCACACTTCCCCGACACACTCACAAACTGCTGTTGGTGTAAAATGTCACACTTCTCCGACACAACTCACACCTGATCACGGTCAAAACATCACTGAAGATCGAGCGTGCTTTTTCACTTCAACACGTTTTGCCAAGTCGCCTTACCAAAAACGTTCCTTTCTACTCCTCGCCATCAACACCATCTTCTCTCACAGATGACCACTTCCCGACAACACAACCACATTTCAGCTGTATTCACCACCCGCACGTCATCTCACTCACGCTGATGGAAGAAAGAAAAGAGAAAACTGTTGGGTGTGAACTGTAGCAAGGTGAGAACGAGAACGAACTGAGCGCCCCAAAGGAAAGAACAAGGAAAAAACAAAAAACAAAAAAACAAACAAACAAGAAAACAACTGAAACAAAAACAAAACTGAAAACTCTTTCGTGGCTTTTCATAGGTTGCAGGGTTCTGTGGGCCGTCCAATCAATAAGAGGCTAGCATGTTGATTGAGAGAGAGAGAGAGAGAGATGTGAGGAGTGTGGCGACAACCTCACAGTCCGGACCGACTGGTTGTGGCAAAGGCCCACAACTCCCGTGCCGCCGACCGGCGCGCCTGCTGCAGAAGCGATGGCTGCCAGCTTGCAGTTGCTGGTAAAGTTGCTTGACAGCAGAAATGGTTACGTGCGGGTTTTTCGCAAAAAATTCGGCGACTCCCCATTCCTCAAGTTGTGTCTGCCTTCTCTCCAGCACGTTTTTCTCGCTCTAGTTTGCATACTGCAACATCTCGGGGCGATAAGGCCACTCGCCCAGTCATTCCAACATGGAAGGCAGCTGATTGCACTGATACAGAAGTTCAGTACTCCTGGGAAAAACACTTCACACTTGGCCACAGGCAGTTTTGATTATAAAAAAAAAGAAGAGAAAAAAAGCACGCAGACAATATTGTGCACAGAGACTGACACCTGCATGTATAAGACTGCGAGCAATCACACACACACACACAGACACACACACACCGATCTTCCCTTCACATACAAGGTGTATATTCAAGGGGGGAAAACGCAAGAAGATGTATACACACGTTTATACACGTACATACAAATACAACCAATACACACGTTTATACACTTACATACAAATATAGCCAATACATACGTTTATACACGTCCATACAGATACAGCCAATACACACGTTTATGCATGTACATACAAATACAGCCAATACACACGTTGATACATGTACATACAAATACAGCCAATACACACGTTGATACATGTGCATACAAATACAGCCAATACAAATCAAATCATATAGACACGCGGGTCGCAAAAGGACTTTCATAGAAGTAAACCTGTCAGTTCCTAAAACATGTCGAAGCGAAACTAAAACAATGAAAAAAGGTCAATGAAAGTCACGTCAGTAAAGCAAATTCATCCACGTCGTTTTCGTTCACATCTCCAAATGCATAACGCACGCACGCATGCGCATACACCCATGTGTAAACAGATCTATCCAACAGCCTCATCCCCTCCCCTCTTTCTTTACCACCCTCGCTCCCCTCCCACCACACGCATACACACATGCGCACTTCCCATCACATTTCCTCCCCCCCCCTTCCCCCTCCTCACCTTTCCAGCACCCCCTTTCTCTCCCAAATTTCCCCCAAACACACACACACACACACACACGACGAAGCGTATGCCCAGACATGGATTCGATACACGATCACGGCTGTGGTACGAGACACGACGCGTTTGGTCGATAACACTGTCACTCCTGTCGCCTGCACCCCACCCTCTCCCTATCCCCACGTTTTCTACCACCTTTTCTTCACCTCCCCCAGTCCTCACGCACCTATACTCCCTTACTCTAACAGTCTTCCACCACCATCAGCCACTTAGGGAAACCGGCACATGTTAACCAACATCGCCATTCACTGTTACTTCTTTCCTCTCCACACCCCCCTTCCACCAATTCCCCAATGTTGACCTCATTGGATAGCACGCTGTGTCACACAGTGGTAAAGCTATGAGTATGTTATATCTGTGTGTTGGTGTCTGTCTCTCTGTACATGTGTGTTTGTGTCTGTCTGTCTGTACATCTACCTTTGTGGCGGTTTGCTGAGCCTCTCTCTTTACCCAGAAGCCTGGACAGAAGTCCTTTATCCACCATATACATACAAGAAATGTACACGATCCTAATAATTACAGAAGCATTTCCATATCTAATATTTCCAGCAAAAATGTTTGTTATATCATGAATATTCGATTGCCCACTTTTGTAGAGTAAACAAAAATCTTGGCGAAATATAAGCAGGTTTTCACAATGACCACTCAACCAATCAGCACATTTTCACGCTCCTATGATTCAAAAATATCTATTGAGGAACTAAAAACTGTTACGTTAGCTGTTTTTTGTTGTTTTTTTTAGAAAACGTTTGGTCTTATTTCTCATTGCATACTCTGGCACATTTTACACAAAACAGGAGTGAAAGGGAATACTTTTAACACATTACAACGTATGTATGCAACTGTTAATGTCCCGTATTCGTACTGGAAGCCAGGTGTCAGAAGCTTTTCAATGCCTCATGAGTTTTAAACAAGGTGAAAAAACCCCACGAAGTCCCATTTTCTTTCCTTTATCCATCAACGAGCTGGCTCATGATGTCACTAAAAACGGAAAATTATGGTCGACCTCTTTTCCATGATGTGCTTGAACCTTTTAGTCTGCTGTTTGCGGACGATATTTTATTATCAGACCCGGCTGCAGACTAACATAATGCTGCTTGCATTCAATACTGGTTACGGTTAACAACACTAGCTGAATCCAGGCTTCCACGGAAATCATATCATAGCTTATATCACTTCATGAAACTGGTAAGACTTGTTGGGTATCTCATGTTTGTAAAACTTCTGGCTTTGTGTGGGAAAATCAGGGTGTGGTAAATCAAGATATATTCCTGGGATCTTTCAAGCGCAGACACAGGTTGTTTATACCGAAAGTGGAATGAACATACCAGCAGTAGCACCAGCTTGAGTATATACCATACATTCATAACATCCGTATCCATGGAATCCTATGTTACAGCGGTTACCAACAAACATATCCGTGAAATTCTGAGAAAATCAAGATTAGGAATATCTGAACTACTGATACACAAAAACCGTTACATTGCTGTATCAGAGCAAAAACTATGATGCTGTAGAAATGGAACTGCATTTTCTTTTCCTGTGGAAAGAACTGAACGACTTAGACAAAAAGTATATTCCTGAAAAATACACGCTTTATCCTTCGATGACCAGGTTTCAATGTTGGATGTCAGATTACACTGCCTCCAGGACCTTGGTAGATACGTGGATACATTTATTATGCAAATCAGTGTCGTAAATGCTTTTCCCTTTTTCTCATATTGTTTTGTTTTGCTTTTTTTGTTTTTAATTGTTTGGCATTGTTGATCATGTCCACAGCATACTTTCACTGTTTACTAAAACTGTAAGCACAATAAGTTGTAACAGGTCACACGGGCTATACAATAAATATTTTTGCGTTCTTGTGTTCTCTCTGTCTTTCTGTCAATTAACAGATGTACAGTGCGCAAATCAAGTTCCCAAGGTGCTTGATGTCAATCCCATTGCCACGGGTCTTTTTCTGTTCTGTCTTATTGCTTTCCTTAAGATAGAAGTAAACAATACTGTGGTGATTGCTGTCGTGGATGTATCTGTTCAATCAAAAACAGAACAGGAGGCATGTGTTAACACATCTGAAACAACACAATGCAATACCATGCAAGGTAATACAACGCAAAGCAGTAACTACACTATAGGACACTGCATTGCAGTGCAACCGATTATTCATCAGTAGTCAACATCATCTACCAGTCACACCCGCTGATCTTCGTCCCATAATCACAACAGTCGGTCAACCTTATCAGACCGGGGGGACTCCATTTTCAAGAAGGGAGACTTTCACCCGACTGTTACATCGGCATTTCTTCTGTACTCACTGAAAATATTGTGACAAGTTTACAGGGGTGGGTGGGAAGACCACTCCCCATTAGTGATACCCACGGCAGTTTTCATAAGTCAGTTCAGACGATGTCTTCCCTGGTTGGTATCAGAGTGATACGTTAAAAAGATAAAGACCCCGGCACGTGGAATAACACCGGCTCGCTAAGACGAAAAAGTTTCCCTGTCTCTGCCAACAAAAACTACATGTACACTTTACGCGCTTGCGCGTGCATGCCACATGTTCGAAGGGGAGGTTACTATAGCTGAACGAATTACTGACTGTAGAAAAACCAATAGTATTTGGGCTTGGTTATCTAGACTGTTGGACAACTTGAACCACTTCACCATTAATCTGAGTAAGTGGTGTCTCCCTCTCCCTGACTGACAAATTCCGTGGTTTTGCTGACACTCAGGGGGCACACGCAAGTAATCACCACACCAACCGACCATCCTTCCCAAAGAAGACATGTATGGGTTCTCATCGTCATCTGTTTCGTTCAAGACGGAGAAGCATAGTTAAGAAAACATGACTTGTAGAACCCCCTCCTCTTCTGTCTGACGTGTATCGGTGAACAATGCAGGTGAAAGTACACAGCCCTGAGATGCCCCCGTTTTGGTTTTTTTTTTATTTCAAAGGAACAGAAATTGAAAGCATTGGCAGTGAAAGCATTGTCGATCTTGGTTTACATTTAATCTGATTTGATTTTGCTTTCATTTGCCGTCGGGTTGGGTGAATGAGTGGGCAATACATGCGTTTAACAAATAAAACAGTAGGTATAAAAAAAAATGGAGCGAGAAATCACGATCCAAAGTATCTAATCAGTACGGCCAATGGAGCACGCAAAAAAATGAAAAAGGCACAAAATCAACTGATAACGTTAACAAAATAATAAAAAAGAAAAAAAAGTTTATTTAAAAAGTTTCCAATAAAGCGCCACGTAATCAACCGGCGACGATCATTTTCGAGTCTATCGTGCAAGACCAGCCCTGTCACCTTGAGGGCCCAGACACATTCGTCTTCCACTCTCTCTCTCCTTTCCAGTCCATCTATATCCCTCCACCTCTACCCCGTTCACCCTACCCCTCAACACACACACATATCTACTCACTCCTTCTTTCCCCGTTTCTCTCTTTTCCTTCTAAGCGCCCCCCCCCCCCCCCCCCCCCCCCCCCCCCGCCAACCTCACGCCCTCTTCCCTTTCTCATCCTCTCTCTGTGTCTCTGTCTGTCTCTGTCAAACAAACAAGGAGAGAAAAGTGGGTCTTGTCTCCAGAGTTCCAGAGACATCCGCCTGGTGTGGAAGTAAGTACTGGTAAAGTCTGGAATTTCTTTTCAGTGCCACTACATCACAGCCTCAATCACGTGTATGAGTACGTGAAGCGGTGGTGTGTGTGTGTGGGGGTGGGGTGGGGGGTGGGCGGGGTGGAGAGGTGTGGGGGGGTAAGATTAGGGGGTCGGGCTAGGGAAGAAAAGTGAGGGATGAATGGGGGACGTGCGAGCTTGTGTGCGTGTGTGGTGTGCGTGTGTGTGTGTGTGTGTGTGTGTGTGTGTGTGTGTGTGTGTGTTAAACCTTTATGTATGAGTGCGCGTGCGCGTATGTGTGATCAGACTCACAGCATTTCATTTGTTACGAAAATCATTTGGACTTATTTTTATGAATCAAAGACGTGTGTCTCGAAGAATGTGGAGAGAGACAGAGACAGACAGACAGACAGAGGATGGGGGCATGGTGTGGGCTTGGGGATGAAGAGAAAGAGAGAGGTGGGAGAGAGGTCTGACATCCAGTTCAGGACCCCAGTTCAGAAAGCCAGTACACCAGTTAAAGGTACCCAGTTGAGTTAATTAGTGGGTAGGTGGGAAAGATGGGGGAGCAGCTTAACGAGAATAACGGAAGAGTGATATTGTAGATGAGGCTGGAGGGGGTGGGGCTAGTGGGAATCAGTTCATGGGAATCAATCGTGCAGTCAGTAATTAGGTAATCGATCCATAATCATGCTGGGTTTACAGGCCCCCTCCCACATCTCTCCTTCAGAGTCCCATTGTGAGGGGAGGGGGGTGTTTGTTGTTTTTCTCCCCATGTGTCTCCCATGCTCCGCCGTCATCTCTCAATTGAGTCAGCCCCAGGGACTGTTAACTGGCTGTACATGGTATGTATGCTTGTACACCATTCATTGCTTTTTCTGCCTGCCTGTCTTTCTCTCTATATGCCTGTCTATGTATCTCTGTGTCACTTTTTTGCCACTACAAGTGCACACTTTGCATACAGAAAGTGAGAGCCTAATTCTTGTTAGTGTGCAAAAGTGGATCGACACACAGACGTATCAACATTCCCACTGAAAGACCTTCACATACAGACTCTCTTAGTAGGTTATTGCGATTAAAAAATATATATACTTGTAGGCCGAAATAACATTTCCATTTCTATATTTCTGCTACGTAAACCAAAATTACAGCTTTTTTGCTTATATTTTCCAGTCATATTATTTTCATCCTGCAATGCGCCACATTACTTTATGCCGACAAAATCGTGAAATCTATTAGAACTGCACGGTTTTGCAAATAAAAGATAAAAGAAGCAACAAAATTCCATGTGCAACTCAACAGCCGAAATTAACAGCGAATAACACAACTGCTACAAGAAAACGACGTAAACCCTCTCCCCCAACCCATCATTCCCCTCCCTCTTCCCCAGTCCCTAAGCTTTTCCGTCAAGGGAGAACAACCCAGTAAGCCAGATTATCCCCCAACCAGGAAGTTGACTTTAGCCAGTGCCCGGCCAACTCGCGCGAGAGGAACGATAATAATGCCAAACCACAGCACCGCTACCAGAAACCATGTCCATCTCCGCCGTCCGCTAAGGCTTGACTTCACGAGGACACTCTCCAGAACCAAGCCTGGGCCCCAAACAAAGGACCCTCATCATGCCCACC
Organism: Babylonia areolata; assembly: GCF_041734735.1. Classification (NCBI taxonomy): domain Eukaryota; kingdom Metazoa; phylum Mollusca; class Gastropoda; order Neogastropoda; family Buccinidae; genus Babylonia; species Babylonia areolata. The sequence goes on along the minus strand of NC_134888.1, from coordinate 9,965,157 downwards.
AGGGGCCGTGTTCAAGACAAAATCATTTTGTCTGAAGGCAAGTTACCCTTGACAGGGCAGGGACCCGCGGTTAGTTTGCCTTGAAGGCCAGGTTATCTTCGTATTCAAGACACACAAAGTGCACTCAGGCAGCTAACCCGTGGTCTATAAATAAAAATCCCGGGGAATCCCTTCTGCGCATGCTCTTTTACTTCGGACCGCGCCACACAGTGTGTAGAAAAAAAAAGCTTCAGTGGCAAAGCATCGATTAGAGTCAGCAACTTGTCAAATCTAGGAGCCACTTTCACATTCTGACATATTGTCCTCCCTGCTTTACAGTTAACTGCAAAAATGAACTAAAATAACGGACTTCGGATTCAAATATTTCTCTGGAATGAACGAATTTCGATGATCTGCAAACTTCAGGCATTCCAAATCTATCGTCTGTAAGTGCACTCACTACACAGCTACATACGTCATTCATAGGGATATAATGACGTTTGCCAGTCTCAATACGTCAATTTTGACTGCCAAGCGAACAAAGGATAAAATCAAACTATCAGATAAGGCCGTATTCAAGACATGGTCTCTCCGCAAAACGCCTGTTTTCCCTCAAAATAACCACCGCAACAAAAAGATTCGCCATATTTACCTCTGCTTCGTGGGCAGTCACCCTTGGCAGATAGTAAGGGTAAATTGCCTTCGGGTTTGTAGAAACACAGGTAGGTTTTTGTGTTCCTGAATACTGGATATTGCTAACCATCATCCATCAGTCAGTTTGCCTTGCCTCAGGCAGATTACCCGCAGGCACACATTTAACCGCATGCACGATGGTCTCTTGAACACGGCCCCTGGAGGTTCACCCATCATTCTGATGTCATCTTGAGACGGACACCATTCCTTGCATTTGCCGTGGATGGTACGTGTTGGATATGTCTGTGTCTCCGGAACCCACCGAACTTTGACATGGATCACACTCACAGGATCTTTCATGTACTTATGTATGCATGTGTACACAAATGGGGCTGCAGGTTTGTTGACATGGGAAATGTGAAAAATCTCCACCCTTCACCCGCCCTCCCTTGCCGACCATTCTCATCACGCCATTCCTTCCAGCCACTATCTCCACTCCCTTGGTCAGGTCACAGAGATGGGAACAAATCACTGCCAGTTGAATCTGTACTGCAGCCCAGTCACCATGGCTCCAGCCACCGCTCAATTACCTCCCTTGTGGACCAGGCCCCCACAAAGCACTCAGCGCATCATGGGATCTTTGTGACTTCCTCGTCACTGGAAACGAGGCGATCCTGGGTAATCAGCTTGTGGCGCCGGTCTTCCCTGTCACCTGTAGCTTGGCGCCGTGCCGTGTGACCCACTTAGCTCTCGCTCTTCTACAGGTTTCTGACCTTGCAGTCAACTGTTGGCTCTATTTGCTGTTTGTCTGTCTGTGTTTTGAGTTCTCTCCCCCCACACCCCCTCTTTCTTCTCCCTCCCCTACCCAACCTGCCTCATTGTCTGTCTCTATGTATCCATGCGACTTCATGTGTCTATTTCCAATGTGACTGTTTATGTGTCTGTTTATCTATCTGCCATGTGATTGTTTGTGTGTCTATCTATCCACTCATACCCATACCCAAACCCGCCTCTCTGTCTGCATCACTGTATGTCTCTCTCTTTACAATTCCATCACAACCCAACTCTGCCTCTTCTCTCTCTCTCTCTCTCTCTCTCTCTCTCTACGCGTCCATCTCCCCCTTCTCTGTGAGTGTCCAAACCCTACTGTCTGACTACGCTCCTCACGCCCAGTCCAACAAAGGTCCAATAACAAAGGAGGCCTCAACGGGTGACGTGACTCTGCACTCGGTCCAGCCAGCCCCTCCTCCACCTCCCTTCACTTGAGAGGCCCAATCAGGGAATTACAACAGACAGTGCCACCTTTCTAGTCACTTCTGTCATTATCGGAACTGTCTTTCTGTTCATTCTTTTTTTTTTTTCTTTTTTCTTTTTTTTACCGACAATTTTACATCAATCATTCTGGGCAAAGAAACGTAATGCAGCACAATGTAATTTACCTACATATTTACTTTGTTGTTTTCATCTTAATATTTATTTGTGTTAGCTGTTTAAAAAAATCATTTCATTTTGTTCACAGTTTTCAAACACTTGTACACACACACACACACACACACACACACACACACACACACACACACACACAACGTTCGGTGTCCGCCTCAATATATCAAACTCTCCGGCAGATCAGCCCTTCTCCACAGAACAGTGGAAGACACGTGGAATGCAGGAGGACGGACGTTATGGGAGACAAAGTCGGAAACGGAGAGTTAAACCACCTGCCAATTAAAACCCCAAAGCACCAAATCAAAACGGGCGTTATTAGTGGAGGGAAGGGGAGCACAGGATGATGGCGGTCACGACTGGCGTAAACCAGCGTTTCATGTCTCGCCAGTAGTGACGTTCAGCTGATCTCTCTCTGAAGAGGCCATGTACACCCCATCTCACTCCACACTATCCTTCCCGTCCCGCTCTCTTTCCCGTAAACACTCAATCACAGTCGCGAACACGCACGCGCATTCAAGCATGCGTGTGGTCGTGCACATACAAGAACACGAACACTACGTCTAATTTATCACTGTCAAAAAGGTGAAGCTACGTGATGCCCCTCTTTCCTCTATGCCACCCTCCCCTTTCTGTTCCAAACAACAAAACCGAAAATGCTTCTATCAAAACCCTTTTCACACACACACACACACACAGGGAATACAAGCGTGCAAGCACATTCCTTTTCGATCAAACATCGGAAGGAATCAAGCCAGGTCAAAGGACTGGTGTCTGACGACTCCAGGGTCATCATCAAAGCTGCAGACCACCTGATTCTGGTTCCTGCGACACCCGGTCCACTCTGGATCTCCGTGACATGCGTGGCCGGTTTTCTGCATGTCCTCATGCAAAATGTATTCAATATCAGTTGAACAATAATTATCTCTGATCTACCTCTCCTTTGAAAACAACCCTGAATCACGAATGGCGTTGACAGTAGTGCATTTCTGGTATAAAAGTTCAAACCCAGGATCCATTACGTCAAACTGGCCTTCTAACCGTGGACAGTTGTGTACATTCTGGTGCACTAACCACCTAAATGTCGTGTCAATCCAATGTTCGTTCTTCATCAACAAGAACATGATATTGTGACAATGAAATGATGTCATTCTCGATTATTTTCTCCCTCTCATATCCCTTCCCTCCCCTCTATCTCATAGAGAGCATGGTGCAAAGACATCTTTCAGCTTATCCAATTTCCCTCTATGATACCGCACCTCAACCCCACATCCCCTATGGAAACCCTTAACACACACACACACACACACACACACACAGAGAGCATTTTGTGTCTTTTGTACTTCCCCATTTGCGAAAAAAAATCCCTAATGAGGCCATAGCAAGGTTACCTTCCGCCAAGTGGAATCTTATTTTTTATATGTTTTTACATCACCAGCTTGAACCAATAGGGGCAGAGGGCCCGTCAGGGAGGCACAACAGACATTGTAGCGTGCCACCTGTTCCCAGCATGGGCACTGACCACAATCCCTGCTGATTAATTGACGAGACAGAACGAAACCAGGAGATGTACTTCAATACGATGGAATGTGATGCGATCAGATACAAGGTAGCACACACACTGCAACGCATTACGACTGCAATGTAAACTAGTGGAATTTAACACAATGAAAAAAAGAAAAGAAAAAAGAATCGATAAAAGCATCGCAGAATCAGCTCAGCAGAAGTAAAACAGTACTGTTTCACTGCACACAAAGACAGAAGGAGGAGGACAGAATGAAAAGACGACGACGACGACGATGAAGAAGAAAAAGGACAAAGAAGGAGGGGGAAAAGGAGTAGTAGTAGCAGCAGCAGAAGAAACGGGGAACAGACTGGAACTAGAAGGGGAGGTGTGTGGGGAGGAGGGAAGGCAATCAGGACGGGTGGGGCGGGGGGGAGGGGTTGGGGAGAGAAGGGGCGGGGGGAAGCAGGAGGAAGAAGGAACAGGAGGGGACGGGGGGTGGGGGAGACAGCAAATCCAATTCATTTCACCACCAGCTTCCGCTATGCCCTGGCGGCCGTGCCTTTCAGACGAACACAAAACCCTGACTGGTACTCAAGAAGAAGACAGACCTCCACACAGCAGGAAGAATAGATGTGTGTGACCCGCCTCCCAATCCCTCACCGGATCCCTTCCCCCACCACCCTCCTTCAGGGACAACCCCCTCGCCCCCTAACAGCCAAACCTTCGTGTCCCCGGTGTTCTGTCAACAAATTACACTTTGGTGCTTGCTTCCGCAGGGGTCGCAGCGGGATTCCTGGTAAGCTGCCTGGCAGGCAAGACGGACAGGGGGTGTGATGTACAGAAAAGACAGAAAGAGAGAGAGAAGGGAGCCAGGGAAGGGGGAAGACGGGGTTGGGGCTGACAGCTAACTGATGTCAAACACGTTTCATGCGCCATTATGCTGCCTGTTTCATGCTGCTGCGGGGTAAAAATTTACCCATATTTTTCGTTCAAACACAGAATACATATGCAGTTCGGCCAGGATGCCAATTTTTCTACTAGAACTTACAATTGCAAGCTTTGAAATTTGTTTGGGAAGAATAAAGAAACATACGTTGAAGCGCACGTACGCGTGCGCGCGCGCGCACACACACACACGCGCACACACACACACACGTTATCTTTCTTATATAGCTCTCATGGAAAATCTAGTCTAAGTTTTTGTTGACAAAGTCTTTGGTTGCTTATTCACTGTCTGTTTTTCTGCTTGTCTGTCTTTTAAAATTGTATTCTTTTCAGTTGTGACTTTGAAGTTCGCCAAACATATGACTGAATAACGTTCAGCGAAAAACGTATTATCGCCAAGCGAAGAGCAATAAGTAAATCAAAACGTATTATCGCCAAGCGAAGAGCAATAAGTAAATCAAAACGTATTATCGCCAAGCGAAGAGCAATAAGTAAATCAATACCAAGTGAATAAATCAATAATGATTCCACAAAAATTCTTTGCATAAGTCACTCATGCAGTAAATGCGAATACAATGGTAGAACGAATTTTCGCAATTAATGTTGCATTGTATCGACTGTCTCTCGCTCATACCCTCTCTCTCTTTTGCTCTCTCTCTCGCGCTCTATGGTCCAAACACAGAAGAAGCAAGGCTTGCATTAACAGCAAATCACCCTGAACAACAACAAACAGTAATATTAACAGATTGTCCTGATGAGAAATGAGCAGACGACTGATACAGTCTCACAATCAATTTTTTTTTCTTTTCTTTCTCTCTCCCTTGCTCCGCCCCCTCTCCCCCCTCCGCCCAGTCCCTTTGCCCGGAAATCAAGCGTAAAACCATTCGTCAATCAAATTCCCAGGGCAACCAATCAAAAGTCGCGTTATCAGCAAGAGCCAATCTTAGAGAACAGGGGGGCTAGTGGTTGGGTGGTGGTGGTGGGGCTAATGGTTGTGGTCATTTGCAGAACCCTCGTTTCATGTGTGGAGGGACAGTGAACCGGCTGGCTGATCTCTCCTGGGGGACTGAGACTGTGAGCCTCCTCTCCCCCCAACCCCTATCCCGCCTTCTGTCTCTTATCACATCCTTCCGTACTTCCGATGTTATTCTTCCAATAATTTCTGCTTCAAACACACACACACACACACACACACACACACACACTGGCACCTCTGTTCGACTCGCTTCATTCACACACATATGCGTGTACGGTCACATACGCACCCACACATATTAAAAACAGTTCAGTTCTAATACTCTCTCACACACATACACATCCGCGCACGTGCACTCAAAGACAACATGCTGTGATGGTTGTTTACGAGTTTATGGTTTCGCGCAATAATAGTGTGAGTAAAGCGTGAACATGCACTGAGTTGCATTTCGCTAGATTATGCGCTGAATAAAATTGATTATATATACATTATATATGCATACATGATCAGAATTATAGACACAGGGGGGTCACTGTTCTGTCATGTCCAAGCACCCCAACAGGGAAAGGAGGTGAGCAGTCAACAGGAAGGCCGCTATGCGAGGGGAGAAACGAATGACCTTGAACCCCTGATGTCAGCCCATCTAAAGACACCAGCCCTGCTCTCGTCTCCTGCACGTCCGTGCTGAACAAGCTTTTCAGGCTGGTGCCAGAGTCTGTGCTGATGATGCTGCTGCCACAGCTCGTGTTCCGTGCCACGCCCTCCCTCCTCTCAAGTGCTTGACACCTCAACCAGAACCCCCCTCCCCCTTTTATCTCTCTGTGTGTGTGTGTGTGTGTGTGTGTGTGTGTGGTCAAATTTCATTTAAAATGTTCAGAATCCCGCTTCTCGAGAACTAAAGGCCTCCCCCATGTCCTCCACACACAGGACTATGACCCTTAAGCTATGAACCCATCACCAGCAGAGATGGAATTCCGAATGCAGCAGTCAAATTTTACTGTACCTGCCGAGGGTTGAGAGTTCGGAACTTACAGAAACATCCTAGCTTCCCTTCCCTTCCCTCTCTGTGTCTGTCCGTCTCTCTGAGAACTGTGTTTCCTCTTGTCACGTACTGATCTGGATGCTGAGGGGAATCTATCTTTGTTTGTATAAGGCGTTCAAATAAAGGGAAATAGCAAACACTTTCTTTGGGATATTTCTCATTGGTATTCATAGATGTTAGGTATTTTTTTCCACCGCTGTTGCAAAATGTTCACATACACATTCATGAGAGGGATAATGTCTGAAATGAATGAGAAGGGTAGTGTCTGAAATGAATTAATTATCTGCATTTCTCTGCGCTCTGTATGCCTTTGTCCAGCAGTCTGTTTGTCTTTTGTTTTTCGTCCATTTTTTGTGAGGGCATGGCCTTTCCAGTTTCCCACAATAATCTGAGTTATAGTTCACAGTCAAAAGTTCTCCCCACGCCCTTTTCACGTGTCACTGATGTGTATAAAGCCAAAGGCCGATGAACAGGAACTTTCTGAGTTCGTTCTCTCTCTGTCCACTCAACCCCACCCACACCCCATCCCGTGGCCCTGTCCTCCCCCCCCCCCCCCCCGCCCCATTCTCTTTCACACAGCATCAATGTCACGTCATGTTCCAGCGGTCACACTGCTGTTCGGGGCTTATTCACAGATCTTCCCCTGTGTGAACTGCACACCTCTGTGTGACTGACCGAGTGAACGTTGTACGTCCATGCCTTGATGTAAACACTACTCATTCTATTATTCCGTCCTGGAGGGGGGGGGGGTGTGTGTTGGGGGGTGGGGTGGGGTGGGGGGGAGTGTAGATGTTGTCCTGTCCGGTCCTCTATCGACACGCCCAACCGGCCAAGAACACACTGGACCGGCTCCTTGAAGGTCAAGCTGTTTTATCATTGTTCTTTTATTTTATTTTTTCACTCTTTTTTCTCCCAACTCATATGGGGGAGTCGGGACTGGGCCGAGGATCGAATGGAGGGGGGAGGGGAGGAAGAGAAAGAAAGCGAGAAAGAGAAAGCGTATGAGGACACAGACCGACAGGCACACACGGACACAAGTACCCGAGCAAACACACACACACAGACACACACACACCCACTCGCGCGCGAAGTATCGAGACAGAGGGGAACACCAACACTGAGAGAAAAACTGCACAGGGTCAAAGGTAAGAAATAAAAGGACAAAAATGGAAATTACTGTCAGTGACAAATGAGCAGCTGACGACCAGAAAAAGGAAATAAATTGCACCATCACACAAAATACAAAGCAGTGCACACCTCCACACAATACAACACAGTACAATGCAACATGATGAACTGAAACAGACAGCACTGTACAGTAAACCCCACCACACCACTACGTACTTCACCACCCTCCCACACACACCAATCCATTTCCCCCTTCTCCTCCCCCGCCCCCAAACTCCGTCGTGGCCACCCACACAGTGCAGTCGCACTGGCACTGGCTCAGGCTGCCCGCTCAATTCTGTCTATCTCAGCCACTCCAACAGTGTAAAAAGCACTTAGGACGCGTTAACAGTAAGCTGTTAACTGTAAGCACTTCACGCATCTTAACCGTGATCCCCTCCCTCTTCACCCCTTCCCCCTCCTCCACACACACACTGTGCCGAATCATCGTCTGTCCGTTGACCTCTGTGGCCAGAATCAGCAGTGACTGAGCGGTGGACAGAAAGGGGGAGAGGATGCAAAAGGCAAACAGGGAGAGAGAGGGAGAGGGGCGGAGGGAGGCAGAGGGAGGGAGGGGGTAGGAAGTGCACAGAGAGAAACAGAAAGATTGATAGGTACAAACATAGATACATGTACAGAGAGAGAGAGAGAGAGAGAGAGAGTCAGACACACAGACACAAAGGAGATTCACACGCACATACTCCCGCACACAGAAAAAACATAGAGGAAGAAAAAAAGAAGAAAAAAAAGAGAAAAAAAAAGAAAGGAAGACAGAAACAACATCAAGCTGGCGCAACAACCGAGTGGTTAAAACGATGGACTTTCAATCTGAGGGGCCGGGTTCGAATGCCGGTCACGGCGGTAGGGGAGAATAGGGTGGTTATTTCTCCAATCTCCATGGTCAACAACACATGTGCAGGTTTGCTAGTGCCTGAATCCCCTTCGTATAAAGCATGCAGAAGATCAAATTACACACGTTAAAGATCCCGCAATCCATGTGAGCATTTGGTGGGTTATGGAAAGAAAACATACCCGACATGCACCCCCCAACCCCGAAAACAAAGTATTACTGTCTACATGGCGGGGATAAAAACGGTCATGCACATAAAAGCCCACTAGTGTTCTCGTGGGAGTCGCAGCCCACGAACAAAAAGAAGCAGAAGACGCAGAAGAAAGACATCACAAGAGAAATAAAAACATTGTTCCATAACCACAAAACATCAATGAAACACACACCGATAACCCACCCCTCCGCCTACTCCCCGCCACACACACACACACACACACACACACACACACACAGAGCTAATCAGAAGAGCCCTCCAGCACCCCTCTACTTCACTGACATAACGATATCTTGATTTTTACCCCCGTCCGTCTCCACTCCCCCACCACCTCTTCCCCACCTTCACACCAAAACCCTTACACGGTCATACACATAAAATCATCTCAGTACCGGAGACCACTGGCCAGCTGAACCAAAGGCATGGAGAGGGCGAGGGGGGTGCATGGGGGGTGAGCACCAGGCCTTGCTTTGGACTGAGGAGTTGTTTTGTTGCCAGCAACATCGCCTTCCTTTCCCAATGAGCAGGGACCAGTGAGATACTGGATTTTCATCAGGTCAATGGCGGGGACAATGGGGGGACAATGGGTGAGGGGATGTGGGGGTCGGGT
>NC_134888.1:9915791-9953291 GCF_041734735.1 Babylonia areolata | reverse complement strand
TTTTACAACCTGCAGTGACAAGATTGCACCAGAAAAGGTCCTACCTTCCCACACAGTGCTGACCAGTCACGCAGGGGCCACAAATGACAGGAACAGTTGTGGACACTACGTCGCCTGGCTTCTGGCGATCCAGTTGTACATAAAAAAAACAGCTTCAGTAATGTTGACACTGTACCCACTGTTTGGGGACCGGTGTGCACACAAGGAACTGACCTCCGCCAGTGAAGGAGTGACCCCTGGGTGAATACATGTCAAAACGTTTTGTGGTCAGAGCGACTGGCATTGATAACACACAGTTCTGGGAGGATTTTCATGCGCGCGGAAATATAATCTCTCTGTGTGTAGAAAGAGTGAGAGAAAGGGAGAGAGAGAGAGAGAGTGTTAGAAAAGCTAAAGGTGAGAAAGCAAAGAAAGCGAGAGGATTCCAATGGCGCGTGGAGGTAGGGGTTCAGGTGAGGGTGCGTGGTTGAGGGATGAGAGAAAGGGGTCGCGTAGGTACCCGAACCAATATTGACACGAAGCTATTCATAAAAAGTCACACACCCCCAGTGAACCCAAACCTGTTGTTTTTCTTGCCCTTCTCACCGCTGGTTCTTGAGAAAACACAGAGATGGGATAATCAGGCCCATTACACATATGGGACAAAGCTGCATGTATGGCCGCTGAGTCGCTTGGTTGCTTGCTTAGTTTGACGGTCTCTCTCCCCCACTTTGTGTGCGTGCGTGCGTGCGTGCGTGTGTGTGTTGTTTCTTTGTGTCTTTAAAAAAAGTCATCGACATATTATTATTCATGTTGTGTGTCTTCAAATTTGTATGTTTCATTGTTATGTCCATGGAAGACTGTGTAGACATTGTCAAGTCTGTGGAAGACTGTAGACACTGTTTAGACTGTGGAAGACTGCAAACACTGTTAAGTCTGTGGGAGACTGTATACACTGTAAAACTGTGTATACACTGTTAAGACTGTGGAAGACTGCGCAGACACTGTTAAGACTGTGGAAGACAGTGTAGGCACTGTTAAGACATTGTTAAGACTGTGTAGACACTGTTTAGACTGTGGAAGACTGTGTAGACACTATTAAGACTGTGTGGACACTGTGGAAGACTGTGCAGACACTGTTAAGACTACAGAAGACTGTGTAGACACGTTTAAGACTGGAAAACTGCGTAGACACTGTTAAGACTGTGTAGACACGGTTAAGACTGTGGTAGACTGTGTAGACACCGTTAAGACTGTAGACACTGTTAAGACTGTGTAGACATTGTTAAGACTGTGGAAGACTGTGTAGACACTGTTAAGACTGTGGAAGACTGTGTAGACACTGTTAAGACTGTGTAGAAACACGTCGCTTCCTCAGTCTGGCACTGTGGTGTCGCCTGTTCGTTGTCCATATCCTGTTTTAGCGTTTTTCGTCTTCACCTTCATCTTCCAGTGTACACTGGCTTGGTACTTTTTATTTTATTTTTTATTTTATATTATTTTTGTTCCAATATCTGCCCAACGTCCCATTTGATGTGAATATGGAGGGATGTGCAGTTTATGTAATTTATGTTTATGATGCTGGTGTCGCTTTTTATCTAATGGCTATGCTGAGATCTCTCTGTCTCTTTCAGCACACACAGAGTCTTTTCTTCTCCCCCTCTTCATTTCCAATTACTCTGTTTAGTTTAATGTAGTCTTCTAAGCTGGAAAAAAAAATCTATTACAGTATCAATTTCCTTATCGCTATCAATACTTCTTTCTTGCTCATTTCCTGTCGGTCTAATGGCCTTGACAAGATACCAGTAATCAACAAGATACCAGTAATCTCTCTCTCTCCCTCTCTCTCTCTCTTCCCCCATCAAGTCTGCAGCTCTATCTGGTTTTGATGAAAGGCGTCTGAAGACTGGTGAATCCAGACCTATGGCCTCTTGTCGCAGCCAACAATCAATCAGCAAACTTCTCCGCCAGACTGATTTTCCTTGCAGTTTGTTATTACACGCGATAGACGTGTCTTCCATGTGTGTGTGTGTGTGTGTGTGTGTGTGTGTGTGTGAAGGGGAGGGGGGTCGGGGCGTTGCTCAGGCCCTGTGCACAGACAATGGCAGGATGACAACAATGTGATTCAATCAACTGACAGGACCTATGCTGCCACTGAACCTTTTGCTTCTTTCCTTTTTCTTTTCTTGACTGTCCACACCAACATGTATACTCTTGATTTCATGTTACTGTGTCTTCCGTCTTGTAATGAGTTGTGTACTGATTACGATACTACTAAAAAAAAATCGCTTCTTTTTGGCTTACCAATGTGTCGACACACGGCGTATAATAATCATATGTCTCGGTTTTCTGTTTGTCCATGTGTCTGTGGATGCCCTTGGTACATTTTAACAAATTCATTTTCTTGGATATACTTTGTCAACACCAAATCTGGCTTAAAATAGGAAAGAATAAGTTCTTTCTTGTACATTTTCGAAATGATCTAACAATCTTGAGCAGCCCATATAGTTTTGTTTAATGCTCATATATAGACGTATCAAAGTTTCAAACTTTTCTTCATCACGATTCTTCGGCTTCGATGAACCGTTAAAACTCGCTAAATGCAATTTCCGGGCATAAAATACACAATAATCAATGTGGGCAAGTCCAGCTCTGTCGGCCAAATCATGACGGGACGTTCACCCCCAGTCCGGTTTCACTTCATTAGCCGCTCTCCTTTCCTCCCTTCCTCCTCTCCCCCTAACCCCCCGCCTCCTCTCTCATATATACACATAATCATACACACGCTGACGTTTATGCACATAACATTATCAGCTTCTATGAGCACATGGTCTTGAGAGAGGGTGGAAATATTGTGTGTGCTTTCACGGAAGTGACTTCCAATACAATACAATACAATAGGATACGATACAATACAATACTCCTTTCCATATAAGTTACCGCGAACCATGGATGCAATCCGCGTGTTATTAACAAAAGGGAGTTGCTGATACGCTATTTAGCGACAAAACGAGCACTTAAGTGAATGTAGACAGTGTATGACCTTCACACTGAGTGTGAAATACAAGTGCCTTTGTGGAAAGAAAATATCTGGGATTGACATACAAAGTATTTCCATAGAAAATTAATTTGTTAAGTCTGTTTAAGTTTACAACGGACACACATTCATGCATACGTCAACACAGACAACTGAAACAAATAGTTATAACATGGACTCGCGCTGCGTGAAAACATACGTGAGCTTAAACAGGCGCAAAAGCAAACAAAAGAAAAAGACAACTTATATATATATATATATATATCATTCCCTCCTAACAGCTGTCAGCGACGTTGCGTCAAACACAGCATGGGTGACAGTCCCTTATTTGAATTCTCTCAGCTGTGACGCCGATCTCACACCCCGAGACGCCACACAAATAACCTGGCAGACTGCACTGCACTCATTATCAAGCTGGACTGCCTGGCTCTCTGATCGGGGTGGGGGAGGAGGGGGGGAGATGACGATGGTGAGGATACTAGTAGTGGCAGAGTGAGGTGGTGGTGGTGGTGGTGGTTGGGGCTGGGAGTGGGGAAGAGGTAGATATTAGATGGAAAATCAATAAATGACACTGTGAACTACAATGCATCACAGCCCAATTAAAAAAATTACAAGTTTTATCAATCTAACATAGACACTGACATATATACGACCATTCCATATATATAGTAATTATACACATACCACAAACAAGCATTCATAAGAATCTATAGTGTAAACGACGAAAGGGTCATAATACATAAGTAAACCAAGAAAGACCACAATCTATAGAGTAAACCAAGAAAGATTACAACACATTGCATAAAAAAACACACTATGTAGAGTAAACCAAGTAATACCACAATATACAGAGTAAATCAAGAAAGGATCACAACACATAGCATAAAATACCACAATACATAAAGTAAACCAAGAAAGATAACAACATATAACATAGCATAAAAGACCACAATACATAAAGTAAACCAAGAAAGATCACAACATATAACATAGCATAAAAGACCACAATACATAGAGTAAACCAAGAAAGATCACAACATATAACATAGCATAAAAGACCACAATGCATAGAGTAAACCAAGAAAGATCACAACACATAACATAGCATAAAAGACCACAATGCATAGAGTAAACCAAGAAAGATCACAACACATAACATAGCATAAAAGACCACAATGCATAGAGTAAACCAAGAAAGATCACAACATATAACATAGCATAAAAGACCACAATGCATAGAGTAAACCAAGAAAGATCACAACACATAACATAGCATAAAAGACCACAATGCATAGAGTAAACCAAGAAAGATCACAACACATAACATAGCATAAAAGACCACAATGTATAGAGTAAACCAAGAAAGATCACAACATATAACATAGCATAAAAGACCACAATGTATAGAGTAAACCAAGAAAGATCACAACATATAACATAGCATAAAAGACCACAATACATAGAGTAAACCAAGAAAGATCACAACATAACATAGCATAAAAGACCACAATACATAGAGTAAACCAAGAAAGATCACAACATATAACATAGCATAAAAGACCGCAACACATGGAGTAAACCAAGAAAGATCACAACACATAACATAGCATAAAAGACCACAATATATTGAGTAAACCAAGAAAGACCACAATAAATGGTGTAAACCAAGAAAGGATCACAGTATATAGTGGAAATCAATGAAAGACCACAATCATATGGCGTAAACCAATGAAAGACCAAAATATAAAATGTAAAACAAATAAAGACCGCAATATATTATGTAATCAATTAAAGGCCACAAAAATATAGCGTAAACCAATGAAGGACCACAATATATATCGTAAACCAAAGAAAGACCACAAAATATAATGCAATCCAATGCAAGACCACAATATAGAGCGCAAACCAGTGACAGACCACAATATAGAACGCAAACCAGTGACAGACCACAATATAGAGCGCAAACCAGTGACAGACCACAATATAGAGCGCAAACCAGTGACAGACCACAATATAGAGCGCAAACCAGTGACAGACCACAATATAGAGCGCAAACCAGTGACAGACCACAATATAGAGCGCAAACCAAAGAAAGACCACAAAATATAATGCAATCCAACGCAAAACCACAATATACATACTGTAAACCAATGCAAGACCACGATATATAGCGTAAACCAGTGACAGACCACAAAACAGAGCGTAAACCAATGCAAGACCACAATATATAATGTAAACCAACGACAGACCACAATATATAGCGTAAACCAATTATGGCAAACAATGTATTACGTTAACCAAGAAAGGATTACGATATATTGCGATAATTACGAACGACAATATATATAGAGAGAAGGAAGTGCATTTGTGGTAGGAAACTTGTGATTCCTTTTACTGGTAATGTCACTAATGCAACATCCACCATTCCTCACAACCACCTTCCTTTTTTCTAACCCCCTCCCCCTCTCTTTCTCTTTTTGTACATCCTTCCTTGGCAGAAAGATACACCACCATCACCCCTGCACAGCCCCCCCTTCTCCCCCCCACTCCCGTACACAAATGCAAGCACCCGAATGCATGCACCTACACAGGCACGCACGCTAGGAAGAAGCAATTCAGAATTGACCACAAGAGAATAAACCATTGATCATGATGATCGGTGGGAGTGACTCACTGCAATTTGTCTAATTAGGCTCGCACTCCAGAACATATCAGTCTGTCCATCACACACACATACACACACACACACACACACACAAACAGAGCCTCCGTCGTCTCTTTCTCTCCCTCTCACTCATCATTCTCTCTGTCTTTGTTTATGCCTTTCTCTTCCCCCCCCCCCCACCCCCTACACTGCCAATCCCACACAGCAGCACATCATTTGATTTCACAGGTCGTCAAGTATGGAGGAGAAACAGGGGTGTCACTGAGCGTTTGTTTTTCTTGCAATCAGATTGATTTTTTTTTTCTCGTTTTATTTCGTTTGTGTTCATGTCATTTCACTCCTTTTCATTTTATTTTACTTTACTCTGATTTATTCTATTATATTCCACTTGATTTCATTTATTCAATTACTTTACTCTGATTTATTCTATTATATTACACTTAATTTCATTTATTCAATTCTTTACTCCATTTTTTTTATGCAAACAATTTACATTCAGATGGGGTAAAATGACCTCCTTCCTTCTCGCTTTTTACAA
Source organism: Babylonia areolata (assembly GCF_041734735.1). Lineage (NCBI taxonomy): Eukaryota > Metazoa > Mollusca > Gastropoda > Neogastropoda > Buccinidae > Babylonia > Babylonia areolata. The sequence continues at coordinate 9,947,072 of NC_134888.1, read as the reverse complement.
TGGCGGTGCCAGTTGTTCACGAAGGGAACACTGACATTAGCAGGACTGTGCCTACCTCCATCTCTCTTTCTCTCTCCCCTCCCCTCTCTCTCTATCTGTGTGTGTGTGTGTGTGTGTGTGTGTGTGTGTGTGTGTGTGTGCGCGCGCGCACAACTTAAAAAAAAAATATATATAGAAAAACGAAAGGGCACAGGGCGGAAAAGAAAGCAATTCGAGAACTTTATCTCAAGAAACAAAACAAGGCATCCTAACGTAATAGTTTGCCAGCAAAAATAAACAGGATAAATCCGGGACAGAGCTCCAGTGTGTGTCTGCGTCAGATTGATATTGGAAGAGAGAGAGAGAGAGAGGGGAACGGGCGATGGAATAAGGGAGGCAACTAGTGCACAGCCGAGTTTCTCTCCGTACTGATCACAGCAAGAGAGTTCTGGCGCTTGACAACAGCGACAGCAAAACAATAACAGCTTGCGTCTTCCACAAAAACAATACTTCTTACAGCACATCACATGAATTATAATGTCATTAAATTTCACAAAAAATAATATCAAAGCGCAATGGACACACGAACTAAACAGCGAATTACCTCCCTCTCCCCACACCTGTGTCTTTCAATCAGAACGAAAAAATAAAGCGCCTCATTAACATGATCCAATAACGCCCAGGGCACATAACATACATGGCAATGCTATCAATTAAACAAAAAAGAGAGAGAGAGCACAAAATATGAATAACACAACAGTAAAACAGAACGCACTTGGAGAAACGCATGTTCAAATGGAGAGATGGAAACCCCCCACATGATTTCCCATTGGAATAAAACAGAACTGGAAAAAAGGGCTATTACAATCATTCAAAACATACCCAATTCTTTCCACCATAAGAAAACAAGAAGATGAGCGAAAGTTCAATAATCACCAGCATTGTCACTCTCATCTTAAACATAATTTGCTGTGATACACAGGGCAAAATGAAATTCAGCTATTGTGATAACTATACATTTTCCCAGTTGTGGCGATGGTTTACATAATGCATAAACAGCAAAATAATCGCTTTCAGTTAATTTTACTCTCCAGTCTTGTCCAAAGATGTTTCAGTTCTGATTCCAGCACTTAGTTGTGAAAATCAAAGTGTCCCCGAGTGCCTGCCGGAAAACCATTAAGTAAGCCTGTTTCGGAAATCTATTCAACAGCATATTTTGGAGTATAAACCAGTATTTTACTGATCATGTCATACCGTCGATATATATATATATATATATATATATATAAAGGACAGCTACCAGTTTATTCATATATCACTGTGTTTAGGGCTTTGGGAATAACATCTATTGAATGTTTGCAAGCAACCAAATGGGTGTTCAATGGTATGAAATTTCGCTGAGAGAGAGAGGGTGGAGGTGGGGAGGGGGGGGGGGGGGGTAAGAAAAGTAAAAAGGAAAGAGCTGAGGGGCGGGAACATGTAGTGAAGGAGGAGTGGAACAACAAACAGGAAGAACCCCAGACCATGCTGCCCTCTACTAACGCCTCAATCACAACACAACGCACAAAGAGATTACAGTCCGTCCTACTGACCCAACTCCTCTACACCGTCCAACATCTGGCAGCTCAAATACACACCTCCACCATGACCTAACTCAACACAGACTGATGTCACACATGAATCTTGCCCTATATACGTCACTTGCACGATCTAAAGACCCAACATGACAAACGACATCCACAAATCTAGTAAAGTGAACAACATAATTAATAGACCCAGCTTGACTCACTACATCCACAAACTACAACACAAAAATGGGCTAACCCCATCAAATCTAATCTCTCTCATTCGCTCTCTCTCTCTCTCTCTCTCTTTTTTTTTTTGGCACCTACCCAGCACCGCTGGTCGTACATCTCATAATTGAGCGCTCTGCGTGGGTTGTTCGGGTAGATCCACCCGTAGTCCATGTAACTGGGCCGACGTCGAGGTCCTTCCCGAGGACGGACATCCACCTGGGAAGGGGATCGGAGGCACTCACGTGGGAGGGAGCGAGGTCGTGGCTGCAGGGGAGGGACAGGTGGGTGTCCATGCTCTCTGAAATGAGGAACGGACCGAGGACGCCCCTCCACCCGCCGAGGGGAAGGAGGAAGAGGAGGGGGAGAAGGGGAGGGAAGGAGGTAATCGTAGCGTCGGTGAGGCTGCAGGAAGCGCTCCTTCTTGGGCGTGGCATAGAGGTGAAGGCAGGAGGCGTTTTTGCAGGGCGTCAGCAAGGAGGGTCCCTGCTGCTCCAGGTTTGCATAGACACGGGGGGACTGGTTGAGGCTTGCATAGTGGAGGTCCTGGGCGGGCTTGCAAGGGGAGGCGGAGGATGGGGAGGTGCCCCTCACCCGACACCTCCGCTCCTCCCTCACCCACAGGTCCCGGTCGGACACGGAGTAAGGCCGACACTGGTGCAGCAGGTCCGCTCCGAGTCGGTCCCTCTGGGGGGAGAGAAACTGCCCACCCCGCGCCTTCTTTTTCGATTCCAACACCACCCGGGATTTCTTCTGCTTCCTTCCCGGCGAATAGGCCAGAAGTCGAGACATTAGTCCGAGGGCACTTACGGACCCTTTCTTGAGGTCCAGTGAATGACGTCGCTCTTTTGGGACCTTCTTCTCCTTGATGGGGGTGGAGCACAAACTCCTCACAGAGCGAAACAGATGCTTTGGGGATGGTGCGCTCAAGTACCTGCACTTGGTCACTGTGGTGCTCGCGCTCTTGGAAGGAGGCAGATGACGCCATTTTTGAACCGACTCTCTCTCCGGGGTGCATTCCACACTTTTTCGTCCCAAGTCTTTCTCACGGGAAGAGCGAGAATCTTCTCGTCCGTTGTCCCTTTCAAGAATGGAATCCACATTTCTCCGCTCCGGCTGTTTCTCGGGCGTGGAACACACGCTCCTGGCCGAGTGATAGATGTGAGTGGGGCTGGAGTCTAGGACATGTCTGGCTGGAGAGGAGCCGACACTGCAGGAAGCTTCGTCACCGTCTCCTCTGTCCCCATCAGGGCTGGAACACAGACTTCTGGCGGAGTGCCAAGCACTGCTAGAAGACTGCGCATCTTCTTGAGACGACTGAGTCTGCAGCGTCTCCCGCTTGGGACTGTCAGAAATGACGTCATGGCTAGGTGGAAAGACGTCATGGTTGAAAGAGATGACGTCATGACGAGGTCGGATGACGTTATGGTGGGTGCATTCGACATCATCTCGGATGATAGTGACATCCTTTCTGGCGGGTAAGGTGGCGGGGGCACGTTTGGAAAAGTCGTTCCTAGCTTCGTCTGGCCCTTCCTTTGTGACGATGGCAGCACCGTGTTTGGGGCTGTCCGTTTTCAGCACTTTGGGGTCGTCTGCCGCGAACACCTTGTATCCTCCCCCCTTCTCTTTCTTCACCAGGTACGTCATCGTTCTGGTTCCTGTCCTCTTGCTCCCAAAGCTCACCATTCATTCACAGCTCTGCACAGTCAGACTGGGTCCGATGAACGAAACCATTTTTTTTTTTCAAGTACATCTTCTGTTACCTGTTTTTTGTTGCTGAAGTTTCTTGTTCTTTCTTTGCTTACTCGCAGTGGGTTTGACGGAATCTTCATTGTTCTAAATTGTTCAAACTGATCATAACCGAACACTGACAGTCATACGTCTTCTGACCAGTGGTGTGAGCAGAACTGCGAAGAAAGATGTTTCAGATCACACACAGTCATGCTTTGATCAGCTCTGTCAACCCATTGTTGAGCATCTCACAACCAACATTACAATACCACGAAAAGACAACATCCCATGTCACATACCATGATGAAATCCAATATTTCATTGTGTCATTGTGACGCGTAACGCGCGGGGCAACATGGCCTCACGAGGTGAGTCGCACACCCACCGCAAAAACTGAACGTCCATAAGTCACTGACAACCGCCTGCATATTGGAATCCGTCGCTGAAACTCTCACGGAGCCTCCGACGGTGGAGATTCATCTTGCGATACCTGACGTCTGTGACAGACAAGGAAACCAGTTCCATGGAAACCTGTCCCTGGAAACCAGTTTCAAGGAAACCAGTTCCTAAAAAAACGAGCCATCTCCTCAGAGACGCTCACAGAAAAAAAAAAAAAAAAAAAAGAAGAAGAAGAAAAAAAAGTCCACAGACTACGAGAAAGAAAAGGTTTGGAGAAACCAGCGCAGTGACGACGACTGGAGACTATGATGATAATTCTATTGAAGAAGGAGGGAAGAAACCCCTCCAGCCCCCTCTCCCCAAACAAGTGCAAGTTTCAAGCCTTGCGGTCTGTGTTACCTTATTCACGCTCACAGCAGCCCTCCTACCCGCCACCCCAGCCTCAAACCAGCGTCCATGCAGCAGTGGGGTGCTGAGAACATGCCAAACTGATCGTAAACACCTTCCCTGCACCCCTCTCCCAACCAACACCCACACACTGCCCCCTCCCTTGTTGGATGCCTCCTGGTTTATGTTCCCACCCACACACCCTTTTTCCTTTCCCCCCTCTGAATCCTCGCGCAAGCCTTGTTACAAAGAAAAGCAAAACGATTGAAAGCTGGACCCCCTCCACTTCATTCCCATTTAATTGAGAGAGAGAGAGAGAGAGAGAGAGAGAGTCTGTAAAGCATGGAAGAGATAAGGAGGTAGGAGTAAAGAGTGGGAAAAGGCAGAAGGTTGTAAGCTTCCCCAATGTTTTCTCAACGTGGCCGCTGAAAATCAAACTGCACACACAACATGGGCCCTCAGACCTGCACGCTGTGTTGGACGCGCACGACTGGAATCAGAACGACGTTACCGGCAGAACCCATCTCCTCCTCACCCTCCCTTGCTCTCTGGACCTTTTTCTCTCCCTCCCTTTCTCCTTTCTCTCTGCCTCTCTGAACCTCAATGACTCCAGCAATAGCTCTTGTTCAGCATGGCTGGCTGGATGAACGTCTCTCTCTCTCTCTCTTTGGATAATCTCTTATTCAGTGTATATGACTGGGCGAATCTCTCTCTCTCTCTCTTTACCCTCACACGCGCGCTACTAGTTGAGCATAAGCAATTGAGATAAACTTACAAACTGATTCAACATGAAAATAAGGAGAAGTTGTACATTACCATTCGCTTGTACACATGTTTGTATCGTCTGGAAGTAAACAAGCGGGACAAGAGAGAAGAAGAAGAAGAAAAAACAACAACAAAACACACACACACACACACACAGAGAGAGAGAGAGAGAGAGAGAGGATGCATAGATATCGACAGACTGTCTGAAAAGAAACCCAATCTCTCACTCCGTTTCCAAATCTCACATGGCCCAACGTCATTTCAACACCACCCCAACACCTCTCTTTAAACCCCCCAGCTCCAACACCCCGCAAACTCTATTGTTTTTAAAACAAAACGGGACAGAGACTAACACAGACAAACGGTTCCGCTACTCTTCTGGTGATTGCTATCAATGAATAATTCACTCAACATGGGCAAAACCAGAAACAAAACTACTGAAGCGAGGAGAAACCTGAGCCAGCAAACTGTGGCATTGGACACAAACCTTTAAACCATACACAAACAAGAACGTGACACAAACCTTTAATTTAAACCATACACAAACAAGGACGTGACACAAACCTTTAATTTAAACCATACACAAACAAGGACGTGACAGAAACCTTTAATTTAAACCATACACAAACAAGGACGTGACACAAACCTTTAATTTAAACCATACACAAACAAGGACGTGACACAAACCTTTAAACCATACACAAAGTTGGGAGACTGGACGCACACAACTTCAATCAGTTACGTTCAGCTTTGAGTTCAGTGTTTAGGAGGCTAATAAATATTCTTTTGTTTCCCAAAATTAAATGAAGTGTATCGAGGGAAACAGATGCACGAACAGATGCATTCCTTTTGCATAATAATGCGAACAGGACATTCTTTCCCCCCCCCAAACGAAACATCTAAACGAATGTTCGCGCACGACAAACAAGTTGCAGCGCTCGCTGCACACGATATGACGTCACACTGCAGACAGCGTTATGTGAATCTTTGTAACCCTAGTTAAGCATCTGTTTCGAATGCCTTTAATAGAGACCTTACCCATTTTCAAGGACGGTTGTTCCCCTTGGAAAAAAACTACTGTAAAGTGGGTGTCGATTTCCAAGAATAATTAAAATACTAAGTCTAATTTACACGCTGAAAGATGTCAATATGATTTTGAAATTATTTTCTCGTTCTATTTTTTTTTTCTTTCGAAACTGGCCAGTCATTTGTAATTTAGTTTGACACACCAGTTGTTGTCATATGTGTCTCCTGTCCCAGTCATTTGTCTGTCTGTTTCTATCTCATCTATCTATCTATATTTAAACGAGCAGAACGCAAATTATCCTCGCCAAGAAACAGTATCTCTTTTGACACATGGTTTAGTTATTTAAAGCTATTATTAGAAACAGTTGTAACTGATGATACTGGCATGAAGAACTTGAAAATAATTATATGATGTCGATGGTCGATGACTTATTGAATCGTCCAGTCTCTGTCTCAGTCACTTTGTACGCTTTGGTACAGAAACAAATTTCTCCCAATCACAATTTTTATGTGGCCTTTGTAGACTTTGAGAAGGCATTTGACTCCATAAACCTAAATATATTATGGCATATTTCATTTAAAGAATTGTGTAAGGGGTAAGCTATTCAAATGTATCAGAAGTATGTATGATAATGTAAAATGCAGAATTAAGTGCGGCGCTCAAATGCAGATTCCGCTGATTGTGCGACTGAAGTTTAACAAGACGTGTGCAGCCTGGTATCATTTTCTCTTTTTATAAAGGAACTCTCTGTAGAAGTATTGAATAAGAAAGACTCGGTGCAAATTTTCTTTTGATACTTTTGAACTAGTTATTCATCATACTTGTGACCAACTTGAGATATGGGGGTTAAGCAAAGCTGCTGTGAAATACGGTGAAAATAATACATACAAATTCTGCTGTTCATTGTGTTCGGCATTAGTTTAAATTGTTATAGATGGAAGAGTTTCGGTTACCTTGTAAAGCCTCTCAAATTTACAAAAGTAAGATGCTTAGGAAATCAGAACAGAGTTTCTGATGTGCATAATTGTCTGTTTGAATATGCGACAACTGGGGGCATTAAAGGACACCACACCCGAAATAACTGGGGTCCTAAAAGGACACCACACACGGCATAACTGGGGTCCTCAAAGGACACCACACCCGGAATAACTGGGGTCCTCAAAGGACACAACACCCGGAATAACTAGGGTCCTTAAAGGACACCACACCCGAAATAAATGGGATCCTGTAAGGACACCACACCCAGAATAACTAGGGTCCTGAAAGTACACCACACCCCGAATAAATGGGGTCCTAAAAGGACACCACACGCGGAATAACTGGGATCCTGTAAGGACACCACACCCAGAATAATTAGGGTCCTTAAAGTACACCACACCCGGAATAAATGGGGTCCTAAAAGGACACCACACCCGGAATAACTGGGGTCCTTAAAGGACACCAAACCGAAATATCTGGGTTCCTGTAAGGACACCACACCCGGAATAACAGGGGTGTTGTAAGGGCACCACACCCGGAATAACAGGGGTATTGTAAGGGCACCACACCCGGAATAACTGGGGTGCTGTAAGGGCACCACACCCGGAATAACAGGGGTGTTGTAAGGACACCACACCCGGAATAACAGGGGTGTTGTAAGGGCACCACAGCCGGAATAACTGGGGTCCTTAAAGGACACTACACGCAGAATAACTGGGGTCCTGTAAAGACACCACACCCGGAATAACAGGGGTCCTTAAAGGACACCACACCCGGAATAAATGGGGTCCTGTAAAGACACCACACTCGGAATAAATGGGGTCCTTAAAGGACATCACACCCGGAATAACTGGGGTCCTTACAGGACACCACACCCTGAATAACTGGGGTCGTGTAAGGACACCAGATCCTGAATAACTAGGGTCCTTAAAGGACACCACACCCGGAATAATTGGTGTCCTTAAAGGACACAACACCTGGAATGACTGGGGTCCTTAAAGGACACCACACCCAGAATAAATGGGGTCCTGAAAGGACACCACACCCGGAATAAATGGGGTCCTGTAAGGACACCACACCCGGAATAACAGGGGTCCTTAAAGGACACAACACCCGAAATAAATGGGGTCCTGTAAGGACACCACACCCGGAATAAATGGGGTACAGTAAGGACACTACACCCGCAATAAATGGGGTCCTGTAAGGACACCACACCCGGAATAACAAGGGTGCTCTGAGGACACCATACCCTGAATAAATGGGTCCTGTAAGGACACCACACCCGGAACAACACGGGTCCTGTAAGGACACTACACCCGGAATAAATGGGGTCCTGTAAGGACACCACACTCGGAATAAATGGGGTCCCTAAAGAACACAACACCCGGAATAAATGGGGTCTTGTAAGGACACAACACCCGGAATAAATGGGGTCCTTAAAGGACACCACACCCTGAATAACTGGGGTCCTTACAGGACACCACACCCTGAATAACCGGGGTCGTGTAAGGACACTACACCCTGAATAAATGGGGTCCTGTAAGGACACTACACCCGGAATAAATGGGGTCCTTAAAGGACACTACACGCAGAATAACTGGGGTCCTGTAAAGACACCACACCCGGAATAACAGGGGTCCTTAAAGGACACCACACCCGGAATAAATGGGGTCCTGTAAAGACACCATACTCGGAATAAATGGGTTCCTTAAAGGACACCACACCCGGAATAACTGGGGTCCTTACAGGACACCACACCCTGAATAACTGGGGTCGTGTAAGGACACCACACCCTGAATAACTAGGGTCCTTAAAGGACACCACACCTGGAATAACACGGGTCCTTAAAGGACACCACACCCGGAATAACAGGGGTCCTTAAAGGACATCACACCCGGAATAAATGGGGTGATGTAAGGACACCACACCCGGAATAATTGTGGTACTGAAGGGCACCAAACCCGGAATAACAGGGGTCCTGTAAGGACACCACACCCGGAATAACCGGGGTCATTAAAGGACACCACACCCTGAATAAATGAGGTCCTGTAAGGACACCACACCCGGAATAACTGGTGTACTTAAAGGACACCGCACCCCGACTAAATGGGGTCCTGTAAGGACACCACACCCGGAATAAATGGGGTCCTTAAAGGACACCACACTCGGAATAAATTGGGTCTTGTAAGGACACAACACCCGGAATAACAGGGCTCCTGTAAGGACACCACACCCGGAATAAATGGGGTCCCTAAAGGACACAACACCCGGAATAAGTGGGGTCTTATAAGGACATAACACCCGGAATAACAGGGGTCCTTAAAGAACACGGGCCAGCCTTAGAGGACACGACACAGCACAATTTTGCCTGATTCTCAACTGCTATCGCGAACGTTGTTTTTTTGTTTTGTTGTTTTTTCATCTGAAGTACTGAACGAAGCCCGAGAGGCCCCGTGATCTATATCGCCCAAGTGCTTTGGGGACAGTAGTGGGGCGTTTGGTGCTTCCCACTGTGGGAACCCTCAGGAAGTTGTATGAAGCGCGGCAGGCCTGTCGTGCAGGAGAGAAGGGGAGGGTGGAGGTGGTGTTGTAACAAGACATGTCCAAAACATAAATGCTCCATCAATTCTGTGATGGTTTCAAAAACTAGATTTCCCTTCTCTTTGCTTGTTCGGTTATGTGCATTATGAGCAATTATCCTGTGAAATTTTGGTGATGGTGATATCTGTTGATGATGATAATGGTGATGAGAATAGTGGTGGTTAAAGTAATGAAGATGATTCTTATTGTAATTATCACTGTCGACATTATGTGAAATGCTGAAGTGGTGGAATGGTGATGACGACGACGATGATTGTGGCGGTGAAGGTAATGATTCTGACTGTCATCATCAACATCGACATTATGTTGAAATTCGTGGTGGTGTTAGCCCGATGATGAAGATGCTGATGATGGTGACTATTACATGGGGAAGACAATGTGATCATTGCTGTCATCATAATCACCAACATTATTTACCATCATTGTCAACATTATGGTCATCACAAATAGCATTATCATCCTCATCCTACAACCTGCACAATAATCGAAAAACAACAAAAAACAAATCTTAACCAAATAAAAAAAAAAAAAATAAAAATAAAACCGCTAAAAAATATGGTCATTACCTTCTTCTGGCTTTGTATTTCATTTGTTGTTGCTATTACTGTGTTTGTTGTTGTCGCCAGTGTTGCTTCTTCTTGTGTTTTCCAAGTAATTTGTGTTGTTTGTAAAACTGGCGTTATTCTTTTTCAGAATGCTTTTTCAAGCAATTAGCTTTCAGAAAGCTTCAATAATTGTGTTCGAAGGAGAACACGACCACCGACCTCACCCCCACATAGAGTGAGAGAAACAGACTGACAGACAGACAGACAGACAGACGAGTGGGGGCAAAACAGAGGGACAAATAGGGACAGACAGCTAGCTGGTGAATTAAATGTTTGAACGGCACAGGGAAGTGTGTGTGTGTGTGTGTGTGTGTGTGTGTGTGTGTGTGTGTGTGTGTGCGCGCGCATGTGTGTGTGTGTGTGTGTGTGTGTGTGTGTGTGTGTGCGCGCGCGTATGAAAGGTAGTGAGTGAGTGTACACACATACACTCTAAATCTGTCTACTCTCTGAACTGAACACGCCTCCTAGTCACGCCAACCTTCTCTGTCTCTCGATCCGCATACTGAGTATGAGGCGAGTGTGGAGTCAATTTTGGGTTTCCACTCTCCTTATCTTACATATTTTGAGTCGAATTCTTCGAAAAATGTTCTTTATTTGCACTTGTCGTGACATGGACTGTTGCACTTATGATACGGACTGTCAGCCTGTGTCACTGAAATCATTCAATGTCAGTGTCAGTCTCTTTCCTCCACCCGCCTCTCCCAGACAAACTCTTTCCCTCCCGAAGCATGAAACCGGAAATCAGAGAACCCACGCGCGAGGAAGTTCCATTACAGGTGATTGGAGAACTGTGTTCACAACCGGCGCCCACAGCAGCGACAGCAGACATGACCAGCCCCCAACCTTCACTGCTAAACCACTTCGTCACACATTGTGTGTGTGTGTGTGTGTGTGTGTAGCGGGAGGAAAGGGGTGTGGGGAAGGTGGAGGGATCCGGGGGATGTTTGGTTGGTAATTTTTTTACGTGTACACCCCACCATCTCGGGTGACGTGTGGTCAAGGGGGAGGGGGCGTGACTTTTCTTTATCGCTGTCGTTTTTTCTCTGTTTCTGTTTGTACGTCTGTCTGATCAGGGAATGGAAACACAGAGACAAGAACAACTGGTCAGACATAGTGAGATTTCAATGAGTCCCCCTCACCTGCTGCCCCTCCCCCTAACTCCCTTCCTCTCTCCCTCTTCCCACTCTCTCTCCCTCCTTTCCTCTACATCATCCGTCTCTTCCCTTCCAAACTCCCCCTCCCCTTCACCCCCCCCCCACACACACACACTCATTGCATGAAGCCGGAAATGGGGGAATGTGCGCACGAGAGAAGTCCATCACAGCGTATTGGAGAACGGTGTTGACAACCAGCATCATCAACGCTCTTTTCTGTGCACAGACCACAGCCTGCAGAGCACACACCTGCCCCTTAACCCCTTCACAGCTACAGACTGGCAGGCCAGTATTCCTTTTCTCTTTTGTTGTGGGTTTGTCTGTTTGCGGGGTGGGGGCGGGTTTGGATGGGGGGGTGAGTACACATGGTATGACGGAACGGGGTGGTTTTCTTTTCGTGTGTCCCTCTCTGTTACAAGGTCTGATCAATGCATAGAAGGTCAAGCATCTGCTCATTTTTCCCTCAGTAGATGTGGTGTTGCGTACATGGATCTGTTCGCACGCTCAGACACCTTAAAACTGAAACTGTCTCTCTGTGTCTGTTCATCTTCCTCTCTAAAAACGTTCATAGTTGTTTCTTGCTGAATGCTGAGCATCTATGTAACCCGTTTTTATAACAAACAGGGTGACGACTGGGTCTGGAAATTGGGAGAGGAAAAAATCTGCCTCTGGAAATGCTGGCCACACCTTTCCCTAGACAGGCCCCAGACTGTACCAGACACAACCACCGGTTACCTAATGAGAGAACAATAATGATGGTGGGTATTGGGGGAGAGGAGGATGGAAAGTGTGGCAGAAAAAGGTGACAGGGAAGGGAGGGAAAGAGAGGAAAGAGGGAGGGGACATGGTGAAACGTGCAAGGCAACAGGGCGAACAGAGTGAGTGAATGACCGGGGCAAGAGGAGGAGAAACAAAAACCGTTTGTCGAAACGGTTTGCTTCTCATCAAAATGCAATGCGTTACTTGTGTATTCCTTGTGTTTGCTATGTGTTTCAAGTAATGTTCATGGTTCAACAATGAAGTGTACATTATAAAACCAAGTTGTTTTGGGAAGAAGGGAAACTTCTGAGATAAGGAAAGAAAAAGGGGGGCAGAATGGAGATGGGAAGGCAGGAGGGATGAAAGGACGTTGGTAAATGAGTGTACAATTAATAGGTGATGAGGTGAGAGAGACAGGGGAGAGTTGGTACAAATGGAGAGGAGAGAAAGGGCGGACGGGGACAGACCTACGCACGGAGAATGTGAAAACAGAAAGGAGACAGAATATAGGCTAGGTGGGATAGAGAGAGCGGAGGAGGGGTGGAGAGGAAGGAAGGATTAAGGAGAGGAGAAAATGGAGAAAGGTAGCCATGCCTAATGCAACCATGTCAGACAGTGTGTATTACCGACTGTGTTGTGATAACCTTGTGAGGCCAGGTAGCGTTGTCGGGCCATCCGCTGGGAAATAGAAAACAGACAGAGAACAAAACAACAACTGATGTTACATACAGGACGGATACAAGCACACCTTCCTACATAAACCACCACTCTGGAGATACCGCTCAGGCATGGTTTATCTTGTGACCCTGAAGACTGATCCCATCTTTCTATGTCTCTGTCTGAATCCGAGTAAGAATCACGCAATGTAAAAATTCTCTCTCTCTCAGCAAAAGTCTCCCTTCCTCACCCCAACTCTCTCCCTCCACCCCCCTTCCCGTTTCTCGCCGACACGGGTTGTTTCCTTTAGGAACTTGTTAAGCTTGACATGATTGAAATGGATTTTTTTTAATGACAGCTAAGAAAAGGTTTTTATTATGAGAGACGCGCCTGTCTGCCCTGTCTGTCTGAGAAATCTGGAAGATGGCAGTGACAAAACGCTGCAAATAATCAAGCAATCAACAAACCAAATAAACTAATAAATAAATGAATATATAGAGCATTGCTTTTTCTGTCTAAAACATCGATGTAATAAACGATTAACTATAAGCGTTGATTTCTCTCCCTCTCTCTCTCTCTCTGTCTCTCTCTTTCTTACTCAATCAGCTCAAACCTTACATAAACAGTGAAGCTCGCAAAATGTTCTTCCACGCTCACTGTCTTTCTCACGTCAACTATGCATCTGTTGTCTGGAGCTGTGCTGCAGATGTTCATCTTAAACTAAATTCTCTCTACAAGAGAGCAGCCAGATTAATTCTACCAGATCACTCACTGTCAACGTTAGAAAAGCAAGCCAGATTAAATATCCTTCCACTTCAAAACCAGCTAGAAGTCAACAAAGCATTACTCATGTACAAAACACACAATAACTTGGCACCACAATATCTCCAACACCTGCTTACACGAGCCTCATGCCGATACGGCTCTAACAAATACATTTTGCCACGTACCCGAATTCATTTGTTCAAAACTAGTTTTGCATTTTCGGGTGCATCCCTGTGGAACTCCCTTCCTTTGCACATACAAACGGGCAGTTCTCTTCCTATTTTCAAATCAAGTCTGCATAAACATCTTCACCCCTTCCAACAGTAAATAACTCTGATCTCTGAATTACTGTAGACAGTAACAAATGGGTCAGTTATGTCTTATTTATTGTATCAGTTATTGTTGCTGTTGTTGTTGTTCTTTTCTTGCTTTCTCATTTCATCGTGTTTTGTTTTGCTCTTTCCTTTTTTTCCTTCTATTTCTTATGCATGCATAAATCTATTCATTTCGTTCTATCATAATCGTGACAAATGTCCAAGTAATATTGGTGCTGGTGGTAGTCACTGTAGTATGCTGCACTTGCCATACGTAGATTTCAGAGACAGTAACAATACTGTACCTTTTGAATACCCGGATGTTTCTGGAACTTCTATACTGATGACATCCCTCCCTCTCTCTCTGTCTCTCTCTGACTCACTGTCCTATCCATCTATCAATCTTAGTGTGTGGGGGGAGGGAGGGGGTGCTGTCAGTGTGTGTGCGTGCGTGCGTGGGTATGTATGTGTGTGCGCTCGCGCGCGAGCGTCAGTGTGTGTATGCATGTGTGTGCACGGGTGTGGGTGTGTGTGGGGGTGTGGGGGCGGGTTGTTTTCTTCATTATGTATACCCTTCTGCATGAAAACCTTTTCCTTTCATTTATGCGTGTGCTATTTGTAATAGATGTAGATTAGCGAGGACAGATTGGAAGAATAGGCTATGCCTAAAATCTTAATCCCTGAATAAATACGTTTTGAGTTCTGAGTTCTCTCTCTCTCTCTCTCTCTCTCTCTCTGTGTCACACACACACACACACAATGCACGAAGCACTCGTGGGCGCGAACGCACAAGCATTACAAACGCACACACACACCCTCACCCGCGCATGCATACGAAGGGAAGACGGGAAGCGCGAAAAGGGGGTAGCTGGTTGGAGGGAGAGGGAAGAAGAGAGAAGAGTGAGAGAGAGACAGAGACAGAGAGAGAGCGAGAGGGGGGAGACAGACTGGCAAAGAGAGACACAGACAGACAGAAAGGCAGAGACAGACAGACAGGCAAACAGACGGACAAGGAGTCTTGGCACACTGATGGGCACTCGGTGTGTTCACGTGAGCGCGCATACATGGCTGTGCTGTGTGAGGCGATCAGTGCAGAAGACGGGCAGAGATGAAGGGACACTGGAGATGGAAGGAGAAGGTAGGGAAGAAGAGCAAGGGCGGGAAGGGGGTGGAGGGGGGGCAGCATCGTACCGAGGGAACGCGGGTTGGGAGAGAGGAAGAGGAGGAGGCAGGGGTCTGAACGGCAAGTTGCAGAATCTCCCTTTACGACGAGGGGACAATTGTGGAACAATGGATCCCACGTGCAGCGTCTGGTACCACGACCTGCCCATTATTAAACACTGGCTTCATCAATACACGTTCAGCTCTTTCGGCACACATACACACACGCACACACATACACGCACACACACACGCACGCACACACACACACGGACAAGCAGTTCAGCAGGAAGAACTTGGTGAGAAGGGTGGGTGGGAGTGGGGAGGAGGAATTGGGGTGACAGAGGAAAAGGAAGAATCGACGAGGATGGGTGGGAAGGGGTGGCAGAAAGAGAGAGGGATGGGTGGGATGAATGTGAGGACAGAGAGAAAGGGGTGAAAAAGGAAACGTGGAGGTGGAAGGAGTGAGTGAACGAGGAAGTGGTGATGGCCGTAAAGACACAGAAAGATAGGAAGGGGAGACGGGGGGTGGGGGGAGAGACTGACAGAGAGGCAGGCTTGAGAGACATCGAAATAAGCGATAGACAAAAATACAGGTAGAGAGAGAGAGAGAGAGAGAGAGAGAGAGAGAGAGAGAGCAGTCCAGGTCCCGGAGCTGTTCGTTATAACAACTGTGTGCCGAAGATAGTTGAAGTGGTGAAAGTGTGATAATGGAAACGCTAAACCGTTCCCTGTATTTCCTTCCGTCGTACAGTTAACATCAGTGGTGGGCACACGGAGATAGAACGAGATGGAGATAAAAAGAATTTTAGACACTGAGATAGAGGTGTGGTGTGGGGGGAGTGGGTGGAGGGGGGAAATAGAAGCCGGAGTGAAAGGGGGGGGGGGGGGGTGGGGTGGCAGTCACTTGGGAACCGATGTAAACACGACACTGGCGACACCTACCAATGAATTATAGACAAAGGGCAACAACTCTCAAACGAGTCCCCAGTGGAAACGCGACACTGGCAACATCAGCACACTCCACTGGTATTCTGTCGTCCTTTTCTTTGTCCCATCTTTTTTCCCCCGTCCTTTATTTCCCATCTTTTCATAAAATATCCATTTTGTTATCCCTTTTCTGTCACTTAAAAAAAAAAATTAATCACATTTCTTATCATTTTTTTTCCTTTCTATTTTTTCTTTCCTTTCATATTTCACGCGTCAGAAAGATTCCTGTTCTCCAACCCACTGTAATGTGCCCACCCCTTGCTTTCGCACCGGCTTAAGTGAAGAAATAAGTATATACGTATAAAAATGAATCCGCATATAACTAACAAAACAAACAAGAAAAATGAATAAGTAAACTGATGGAAGCACTGAAGGAGAAGGACCTGCAAGAACTGCCCGTTCAAAGAAACACGCTACTAATAAATCAGCTTTTTGGGGGAGACCGTTTTGGAAGATACGGTGATGGGTAACGTGAAAGAGAGGGAGGGAAAGAGAAAAAAAGGAGGGGGGGGGGATTTTTATTTGTTTTTTTTTCTTTTCGATTGTAGCCCGTGTGTGTAGAAAACAAAATACTATAAACAAAGTATTAATCACCTATTCATGAAAAGTCAAAGGAAACTACTGCTGAAAATAAACACTGTAAATTTATCATCAGCCTGCAAATATTTATTCAAACCTGCATAACATTTGATGCAGCAAACGAACGAGCAAGAACGAGCGTGAGAGAGTGGAGGAAAAGGGAAGTAAAGTAAAAGAGAAAGAGAGTGAGAGAGAAAGAAAGAGAGAGAGAGAGAAAGAGAGAGAGGCAGACAGATAGAGAGAGACAGAGACAGAGAGAGAAGGATGAGGGAGAGAGTGAGAAAGCGGCAGAGACAGAGGGACAGTGACAGAGCAGCTGAGAGACGGAGAGATGGGAGAGACAGATGCAGACACGGGCACATGAAACAAAGGGGAACACAAAGGGTGACAAACATACAGGAACATAGACGAAAAGCAAGCAGAAAAAAGAATTAAAAGAAACGAATGACGTTGACAGACAAACCGAAAAAAAACCCCACCAAACAAAAAAAAAAAAAAAAAAAACACCAAACAAAAAACAAAACAAACAAACAAAAAAACAACAACAAACAAACAAAAAACAAAACAAAAAAACACCAAACAAAAAACAAAACAAAAACACAAACAAACAAAAAAAGGAATCAGGACAGAAAGAAGAAGGGAAATAAATCAGAAAAGGAAGACAGAACAAAATGCCAGAAAGAATGAAAGAAATTAGCCTCCACGTCAAATCTGTCCAAGTCTCCATCTCCTACCCAGATCCACTCACCCTTCACCTCTCTCTCTGTCTCTCTCTCTCTCTCTCACACACATACACACGTGTACTCTGCTCTTACTCCTTTGCCGTCCTGACCTGATGAACTCCAGAGTGGGGGAGAAGTCCACTGTCCACTGATCTATGTGGATCGTGAACACCGTCAGTGTCACGCATGGTCCCTGCCTTTCCCTGCTCTCTCTCTCTCTCCTTCTCCTTTTATTATTTTCTTTCGCGCACAGAGAGAGAGAGATAGACAGAGAGACAGAGATAGAGAGATAGACAGATAGATAATAGAGAAATAGAGAGAGAGAGAGAGAGAGGGGGGGGAGGGGGAGAGATCCGTGCCCCTACCTCTTTTTCTGTGTCTCTCACTCCCAGAGTCTGTTTAACGTTCTGTCTGTCTGCCCTTCTGCGTCTTGGAACAAGAACCATTATCTCACATTTACATCCAGGTAAGGGTTGTGAACACTGTTGGGAGTGGAGGAGAGAGGGGAGAGGGCACAGGCATGGAAGAGTTTGTGTGGAGGGGGGATGAGGGTAGGGGTGGGGGTGCCCTTGCGTGCTTGCTTTGAGCCTAACTACAGGAAATCATGCTTTTCAGAACTCTTTACTTGACTTATATATAATTCACTGATTAAATTTTCAAACATCATACAAAAACACAAAACTCGTAACTGACGTTGACGGACACTTTAAATTGCTCACACCCAATTCTTTCGTCATTACCTGACATTTGTTTATTTTGTTGTTTGTTCTGATTGTTGTCTGCTGTCAGTGGTAAAGTCAACATTCATGATGCACTGCGTCCTCCAAAACGCCTGGAAATAATCGATTTTATTCCACGGACGAATAGTTGGCTCAATTATTGTATTTGGATTTTTATGTGTGTATGTGAAGGGGGTGATGGGGAGTGAGTTGTGAATATAGGGGTCAAGGGTGGATGGAGTCTGAGAGAGATAAAAACCAAAATCAAATCAGGGTTTGTTTTCAATTTTAAAATTTCGTGGCCATTTAATCAATCACGTTTTAACATAAAAACCAGAGGACTGTTATAAATTGCTGCTGTCGAGGCTGTCACGATTTTTATTTATTACTTTATGGGTTTGTGCGGGTTTCTATCACTGTGCTTGAAATTCGGCCGAACTATTCCCTGACTTTACAGGGGTCACAGGGTCACTGTGACTCACCTCTGAATGTCAGTGGATGAGCGTAAGGATTTAAATAGAGTGTTGGTTGAAAGATGTTGGACATTCGCGATTTAGACTGTCCAGCATTTGTTATGAGAAAATAAAAGGAAAAATTAAGAAACGAAGGAGGGAAGAATGAAGGAAGAATAAAAGAAAGCAAACATGCGGCATAACTGGAAATGGAATGTTTGTGTTTAGTTCTGGAACCAACCAGAAACCAGGACAAACACTCAAGCAGAAATCTAACCTAGCACGGGTTCTTCGTCTTTTTCTTATTCTCTTCCTTTCAAAGACTGCAACTGGAAAAAAAAAATTTCCAACAATACTCTCTTCTTTAAAAACAATTGTTTATGTTTCCTCCGTTTCTTTCTTTTCAAAATTTCTTCTGAATTTCTTCCTTTCCTTCCTTCCGACTTTCTTTCCTTTCCCCCTCTCTTCATTCCCTTGTACTTATTTCTTTCTCTGGTCCTTTCCTTTTTCCTCAGGCCAAGTCCGGCAGCAGAGGCCGTCCAGTCCCTGACTGTCACCAACTGTGGTCCTGTCCCTGACTGTCACCAACTGTGGTCCAGTCCCTGATTAGTCCATGACTGTCACCAACTGTGGTCCTGTCCATGACTCACCAACTGTGGTCCTGTCCATGACTGTCACCAACTGTGGTCCAGTCCCTGATTAGTCCATGACTGTCACCAACTGTGGTCCTGTCCCTGACTGTCACCAACTGTGGTCCTGTCCCTGACTGTCACCAACTGTGGTCCAGTCCCTGATTAGTCCATGACTGTCACCAACTGTGGTCCTGTCCATGACTGTCACCAACTGTGGTCCTGTCCCTGACTGTCACCAACTGTGGTCCTGTCCATGACTGTCACCAACTGTGGTCCTGTCCATGACTGTCACCAACTGTGGTCCAGTCCCTGATTAGTCCATGACTGTCACCAACTGTGGTCCTGTCCATGACTGTCACCAACTGTGGTCCTGTCCCTGATTAGTCCATGACTGTCACCAACTGTGGTCCTGTCCATGACTGTCACCAACTGTGGTCCTGTCCATGACTGTCACCAACTGTGGTCCAGTCCCTGATTAGTCCATGACTGTCACCAACTGTGGTCCTGTCCATGACTGTCACCAACTGTGCTCCGTGCGGCAGACCAGACACCAGTGAAGGAGTTAAAGTTTGCCCTTATCCGCTTTCCTGTCGTGTGGCTTGTGCCACCGAGTTAGATGGTGTGAGTGTGCGGGGGTGAGTGGGGAGTGGGAGTGGGTTTGGATGTGAGGGTCGTGCGGTAATGGGATGAGAGGGAAATGTGTGAGGTGGGGTGGGTGGGTGGAGGAAGTGGAAGCGGGTGGCTTGGTGTATGGCAGGAAGAAGCATTGAAAGGCGGAGCAAGATCTGAAAGTTAGACAATTCTTCCACTTCATCATTCATTCGTCACACCTGTCCCTACACAAACGCACGCGCATCGACAGACAGACACAGACGCACGTGCAGGCGCGATTCATTCTCCTGTATTCGCACCCACACCCTTCTCCACCTCCCAAATTCACCAACCCTACCGAGGCACTTGCATCTGATCTACGGAATCCTTACAGACACACAGACACAGACACATACTTCTGTCCCTCCTTCCCCATCCCATTTCTCAGATCAACATGCCCGCTCCCCCTCATCCTGTCTTTCTCTCCACACAAACACAGATACAGGGGAACACTTTTGTCTGCCTGCCCTCTCCTCGTCATCACACTAATTAAAATTTGATAAGCATGGGCTCTCCCCCTCCCCCCTCTCTCACTCTCTGACCTCCGTTTCTTCCTCCTCTCTCTCACTGTTAATAACCCCTCCCTCTCTCTGAGGCCCACACCAACACACACACACACACACACACACACACACTTGTGTTCAAACTGATCATCGACAACATTTCAGGAACAAAACCAGAGAGAAATTCCCAAACTCCGGGCCCCATAGGAGTTAGGAGAGAGGACACAGAGCACTTTATTTGACTGGCTATGGCTGCCTGCTAAGTACCTTTTTTTTTTTTTTTTTTTTTAAATCTATCCGTCTGTCTGTTTGCTTGTTTTCAGACAATTCCGTTTGGATTTGCGTTCCAACATTTTAAGTTTGTTTGTCTGTGTGTTTGTTGTTGAACAATTCAATTCTCGGTTCGCGTGCAAGAACAGGCTTAATCATCATCATGTGTGTGTGTGTGTGTGTGTGTGTGTGTGTGTGTGTGTATGCGGAGTTAGGGGTATAGTCAATGTGCGTGCGTGTTTGTGCGTGCGTATGTGTGCGAGTGTGTAAGTTAGAAGAGACAACAGAAGACCACAGAACAATACAAGATTATAAGACCGACGCTGAGTGGAAAAATAAACTGATACCTAAAAAAGACGAGATAACGCTGAAAAAAAAGAAGACAACACACACTACATAAAACAAAACACTAATCACAGCGACAGCAGCTACTATAATGAGCGAAATGCAGCGACCCCAAATCACGCTCAAGTTCAGAAAATGTTCGAAACTGATGAACATTTCCTGACTTAAAGACAAGATCAAACCACACACGACGGAACATATCCGCAAAGGGGTTGGAAAAACAGCGTTTCCGTTTGAGAACTTTAGTAAATAAACAGTGAACACAGCTTCGCATGAATGCTTGATCAAAACCGCGACACCTTGAAGCAGCTCTTGGTATTTCTTTGAAGACAGTCAAAACCTTTAGAACGAGAACACCTCAGTTTTTGGTATTGATTCACTGAAGTTGTTTCTCACATTTACTGTTTTGCAACAACTAAACCGTTTCCCGTTAGCGTGTATCGCGACAGAATGCTCGTTGGAAAACGTAGTGAATATGAATGTAATTCTCTCTGTGTGTGTGTGTGTGTGTGTGTGTGTGTGTGTGTGTGTGTGTGTGTGTGTGTGTGAGGGTGTGTGTGGAGGTGGAATCAATAATGTATTAAATGTCATCCTCTCTGTATCGCCATCATTCCTGAAGTAGAGGCGATAACTGCTGTTGATGTGCACGATGGCCGAGCGGTTAAAGCCTACGCCTTCAGGGTTTGTCTGCAAGGTCCGTGGGTCGGATCTCTGGAAGAGCTTTAGGAGTAAAGGCGACGATTTCTCCCAACAACTCATTTTAACTCCTGAAGGGGGAGCAATAGGGGGAGGGGGAGGGGAGAAGGTGTAGAAGAAGAAGAAGAAGAAGGAAGAAGTGACAATGAAGAAGAAGATGATGATGATGATGAAGAAGAAGAAGCAGAAGAAGAACAACAGCACGAAAAAGAAAATCAACAAGACTAACTTCGATGACAAAAACCGCTAACCCTCCCCCCCCCCCACCCCACCCCTCAACTCCAACCGCCTCCCTTTCCCCATCAAACAAGAAATCTATGATGACAAAAAAACTCGCTGTAGCCCCCTCAACACCCCCACCCTCACCACCCCTCCCTATCACCATCAGTGCCTTCCTGCCACACTTCCCCTGTACCCTATCCCGCTCATGGTGATGCCAAACCCATCGCTTAGATCATAACGGCGTCTGGCGGTGGCGGCGGATGACGGGAAGCCGTGGTGATGGGACAGGCGGGGCCATGCCTAGCACCGTTAGTGGCGGGCCTTCAAACGGGACCCTGATTAACTCCCTGCCTTCAAAAGCTCATCACTGGCTGCTGAGGCTGAGACCCGTGCCCCGCAAAGCCGCTGGGTTCGGGGCAGTTGTTCACTAGGACCACTTTCCTCACCCCCCTCTCTCCACGTCCCTTGGACTCTCTTTTCCTTTCTTTCTGTCTCTTTTCCCTCCTTTCGTTTCGACAATCATCCAAGTATCAATAAATCACGACGGATCCTTGGAGTTTCAGAGAGAGAGAGAGAGGGAGAGGGAGGGACGGGGTAGAAAGACTGGGAGGGGTGTAGAAAGACTGAGAGGGGGATAGAGAGAGAGGGGTGCCAAAGACATAGAGGGGGATAGAGAGAGAGGGGATGGGGTTTGATAAAGACATAGAGGGGTGATAGAGAGAGAGGGGTGATAAAGACACAGAGGGTGATAGAGAGAGAGAGGTGATAAAGACATAGAGGGGTGATAGAGAGAGGGGTGATAAAGACACAGAGGGTGATAGAGAGAGAGAGGTGATAAAGACATAGAGGGGTGATAGAGAGAGGGGTGATAAAGACACAGAGGGGTGATAGAGAGAGGGGTGATAAAGACACAGAGGGGTGATAGAGAGAGGGGTGATAAAGACACAGAGGGGTGATAGAGAGAGGGGTGATAAAGACATAGAGGGGTGATAGAGAGAGGGGTGATAAAGACACAGAGGGGTGATAGAGAGAGGGGTGATAAAGACACAGAGGGGTGACAGAGAGAGAGGAGGGTGATAAAGACACAGAGGGGTGATAGAGAGAGGTGATAAAGACACAGAGGGGTGATAGAGAGAGAGAGGTGATAAAGACTCGGAGGGGTGATAGAGAGAGAGAGGTGATAAAGACACAGAGGGGTGATAGAGAGAGGTGATAAAGACATAGAGGGGTGATAGAGAGAGAGAGGTGATAAAGACATAGAGGGGTGATAGAGAGAGAGAGGTGATAAAGACATAGAGGGGTGATAGAGAGAGGTGATAAAGACATAGAGGGGTGATAGAGAGAGAGGAGGGTGATAAAGACATAGAGGGGTGATAGAGAGAGAGAGGGGTGACAAAGACATACAGGGGTGATAGAGAGAGGAGGGTGATAAAGACACAGAGGGGTGATAGAGAGAGAGGAGGGTGATAAAGACATAGAGGGGTGATAGAGAGAGAGGGGTGATAAAGACATAGAGGGGTGATAGAGAGAGAGGAGGGTGATAAAGACAGAGGGGTGACAGAGAGAGAGGAGGGTGATAAAGACAGAGGGGTGATAGAGAGAGAGGAGGGTGATAAAGACAGAGGGGTGACAGAGAGAGAGGAGGGTGATAAAGACAGAGGGGTGATAGAGAGAGAGGAGGGTGATAAAGACATAGAGGGGTGATAGAGAGAGGGGTGATAAAGACATAGAGGGGTGATAGAGAGAGGGGTGATAAAGACACAGAGGGGTGACAGAGAGAGAGGAGGGTGATAAAGACACAGAGGGGTGACAGAGAGAGAGGAGGGTGATAAAGACATAGAGGGGTGATAGAGAGAGAGGAGGGTGATAAAGACACAGAGGGACTGATAGAGAGAGAGGAGGGTGATAAAGACATAGAGGGGTGATAGAGAGAGAGGGGTGATAAAGACATACAGGGGTGATAGAGAGAGAGGAGGGTGATAAAGACAGAGAGACTGATAGAGAGAGAGGAGGGTGATAAAGACATAGAGGGGTGATAGAGAGAGGGGTGATAAAGACATAGAGGGGTGATAGAGAGAGAGGAGGGTGATAAAGACATAGAGGGGAAAGGGAGAGAGGGGTGATAGAGAGAGGTGATAAAGACACAGAGGGGTGATAGAGAGAGAGGAGGGTGATAAAGACACAGAGGGGTGATAGAGAGAGAGGAGGGTGATAAAAACATAGAGGGGTGATAGAGAGAGAGGAGGGTGATAAAGACATAGAGGGGAAAGGGAGAGAGGGGTGATAGAGAGAGGTGATAAAGACACAGAGGGGTGATAGAGAGAGAGGAGGGTGATAAAGACATAGAGGAGTGAGAGAAAGAGAGATGGGTGATAAAGACATAGAGGGGGAAAGGGAGAGAGGGGTGATAAAGACATAGAGGTGATAGAGGGTGGGTGATGGAGGGATGTTGAGAGGGATGGTAAAGAGGACAGAGAGAGGGGTGATAAAGGACAGAAAGAGATGGGGAACAGAGTAAAAAGGAGAGAGAGAGTGGGGAAGAAAGAGAGAAGCCTGCAAGTCAAATGAAGGGAAAGCCAGTGGCACCACGTTTCTTTATTTACTTCATTGTCTTTCTTCCATACCCTGCGAGATGCGCCAACGGCAGAAAACATCTGTTTTCACTATAGCACGAACTTGCATCTTCCACCCTTTCTTTCCTTTATTTACTAACTTTCAAAAGATCATTAAAAAAAAAAAAATCCTTATAAAAACTCTGCTGCGTGAAATGGGAAACAACTGCTTTCTCCCGGGGGAAAGAATTTAGGCGGAACCCCAAGCAACGCACAGTGGCTTTTGGTCCTTACCGGGGCAAGCAGGACAGGCAACACCAACACAGTGTGTGCTGGGCATGCATCATTCCCTCATTTGCCGCACTGCCAGAAACCAGAGCGAACCAAATAAACATTGTCTGAAAAAAGGGGATAGTATTCGTTTGCATGTTTGTTCTCTTCACACACACACGCACACACACACACACACACACAAACACACAGACACACGGAGTTTAATTTGCACAATCAGGGACTTGGAAGAAAGAGAAACCAGATATACAGGCGGCAGAGACAGGCGACAGCCAAGAGAAATATAAACGTGCACGCAGGCAATCACACGTACAAGAACATACGGACAAACACACTCTCACGCCCCCCCCCCCCCTACACACACACACACCGCTATCCGACTGCCAGCTAACCAGCCAGCCCATGCAGTTGCTAAGAGCCCCCGTACCAAGTGAACGGCCCTGACAGTTCATCGATACGCTCACGCCTGGGAGAGCTGCTGCTCACTCCCTCTGTTCACACTCCTGCCCCTCGTCTCTCCGCACTCCACGTCCCCCGAAATCAGACAGCATGTCACAGAGAGATGAGAGGCAGAAAGGGAAGAGAAAGAAGATGAAATCAGAGAGAGAGAGAGGGGGGGAAGAAAATAGGAAAACAGGAAGACAGAGAGCCAGTGAAGAGGGTAAGAGAGGGTAAGGGTAAGAGGCAGAGATAAAGAGAAGATGCGGAAATAAGAAAGGGGGGGGGGGGTTGAGAAATGGATAGGAAGAATGATACGGAGATGTGGGGGAGAGAGAGAGAGAGAGAGAGAGAGAGAGAGAGAGAGAGAGAGACAGACAGACAGACAGACAGACAGACAGACAGACAGAGACTGAGCGATAATGACAGAAAGACAAACTACGCCCTCACGAGAGAGACAACATTTCCCAATGTCATACAATCCACATTGTTCTCATCGCCACTCCTCCCACCAAGATGTTCGGCATCTCAACTTCTCTCACCCTGCCCCTGTCCCCATGTTGCCCGCCTTCAACACTTTCTCCAGGACTGTTATCTGAACCCGGCCAATGTCAGTCCAAGACTTGGGGAAGAGGGCTGGATGGGGTTGTGTCAAGGAAGAAAAGGAAGAAGTAACAATTCTAACCAACCAAAGAGCTATAAAACCACAATGGTACCTAAGTAAACCACCACCCTCCCTCTGTCTCCCTCCCAGTCAGCAAAAAGGGGAATCACAAGGCCAGAGTGGGGGTACCTAAGTAAATCCCCGCAGTCAGGAAACCTTTTTAGTGTTGCCGCCGGTGGCTGTCTTTTCCGGGCACACGTTATTCCACGTCTGTATGTCCGCTCGTTGGTCCAACTTCTCCAAGTCCTTTCATTCTTTCCACCCAGACACATTTCGTCTCTCACGAGCCAGGTACAATGGCAGTTCCATCGAAGACACGAAAGCAGGCAGGAACACACACACGGACACACATTCACACATACGCGCGTGAGCGCAGACACTTTTTTCCAGGCAGGGGGAAATCACTCTCCTTATCTCACATAACGTTGCTGAAGCGGAAGCTAGAATTGTGTCCCTTGAACCAATTCCTTCGCAATCGATGTTAGTGGTGGAGTTGGGAAGGTACCCCCGAACTCTCCTCTGCCTTCTCACTGAACTCCACACTTCCGCTTCGCTGTGTGTGCCGCTGAAACTGAGCAGCGCCTGTCAACTCACTCAGCCGGCACGTGCCTTGCACGCGCGATGTTTCAACGCCAGAACGTCAATAAAAAAACAACAAAGAGCAATGTTTATCTCGGACAGTATCACTATCAGCCTGTTGCACAGAAAGTTACATTTCAACAACGGTCGACCCATGGAGAAAGAAACCTACATTGTGGGCCAACGAAGCGATGTGAAACTGAAAGAAAACAGTTTTCTCCTTCACCCAAACACTATCCACGGCTTTAAACCCGTCCGTGTTTTGTTGTTTGTTACGAAGTTGTCTTTCTCCCATCATTCGCGTCTCTGTCCTCCTTTCATCCTGCCCCCCACCCTCCCCCACCCTCTCAACAATTCCCCATCAAACCATCTAACCTTTAAGCCTCTCCCTTTCTTTCTTCTCTTCCACAGACCAATCTTTTAAAGATAAACACACCAATGAAGCATAAAGTGCAAAGCGACATCACCACCTCAAAGAACACCTGGTCGTCACTTCTATCTTGGTCACCTTCAGAAGCTTTTTTTTGTTTTTGTTTTTTTGCTTTTTTTTTTTCAGACACTGATTCTGTTTTGCTCATCAATAACTCGTCCAATAGAAGTTTCTGAAAAAAGAACTTTCCCGTCAAACAGACTGAAAGACAAGTCGCTGCAAGAACTGCACCTTTCCCCTGATTCAACAGCCCCCCCCCTCTTCCCCCCCCCCTCCCTTGCATGTCGGACTGAATCGGACCATTCCTTTGCAGCTGAGCACCGCCTCTCTACCCACACAGTCTGCACGTGCTTTGCACGCGCTTCGGTTGGGCCGACCAGCACGTCAGTCATAAAACTGAGACCGACACTTGTTGGGTGTCAGAGCAGGACATGTCGATATCTAGTGACATCTAATGCTCGTGTTGATTAAGAAAGGCTGAATGGAAGGTGGTAGCAACTTTGACCTTTGCATTTTATCCCACACAGTCCTCATTCTCCCCGTCCAGTTCACGGACTTACAGGTTGTCACTTTTGCAAAGACAGCCTGCTTCTTTCCTGCTGACAGAATTCCTAGTTTTCATTAATCACCTGTATGTCTGTCCCTTTATTTCTCTTTTCCTCCATACACTGCAGAATCCCCATCATCCTAATTTTATCTCTCTCTCCTTCTTTATCTCCTTCCAATGTCAGTCTGGGGGAACCAGCAAAAGCAACAAGGCCAGCAAACTGAGTCGTTTGGTTTCCACCCTGAAAGAACAAAGCCCAGCACAGTACTTAGTAAATCCCTTTTTGGCAGAAGTCACTACTGGTTTTGTTCAAACGCAGACGGTGATTCCCCTGGGCCCCCAAATTGTGCAGACTTCTCCGACTTTGATACATTCCTTCCCTTCAGGACCTTTTTCTGTCAAATAGAAGCAAAACAAATGACACAAGGGCACAAACTTTTTTTCCGGGACAAGGTACATCAGTCTGTTTATCTCACAAACCGTAACTGAAGCAGAAACTGGGAAATGTGTCCCTTGAACACTGACTCACAACGACCAGGCGTGAAGCGTGGTGCGGTGTGCCCTTCCCTACCACTCCACAGACTGCTGCACCGAGTCTCCACACACAGCCCAGTTACAGTTTAGTTTGATGTGCGCGCGTGTCGAACGGTGAATTTCTGTACCTGAGCAAAAACAAAGAAACCTGTCACGAGTCTCGGGTCTTGTACAACAACTGAGTAGCATAGACAGGTTAATTAGCTCAGCGAGTGCTCAGCACGCGCGATGCCTGATCGGAATGGCGGAGTCAGAGACAAAAAACTGGAAAGGAGACTTGCTGTCTGTCACAACACCGGCTGAAGGACAGACTGGGGACTGACTGAAGACATGTGGAAGGGAAACGACCGGAGGCTGTCTTACTCCATCCTTACATTGCTGCACCACCCGCCCTCATCTTCATCCAGGTCACATGGACTCATCAACCTCAGCTTGTTTATTCTGACAGCCTTTCTTTCTTCCTCTCTTCCTTTTCATCTTTCCTCTCCCCATCCCTATGTCTTTTATCTTCTATTTTGTCTTTCTCGCTCCCTCTTCCCTCCTGTCTTTTTCGCTCCCGACTTGCTCATGTCCATCTTTCGTCTCTAAAAAAGGCAGTCGGGGAAGAGAGGTTGTTTTGAAACAATACAATCAAAATAAATTGGTTTTAACCCAGAAAGCATGAAAACACACACACACACAAATAGAGAGAGAGAGAGAGAGAGGGGGGGGGGGGAGCAAATCCACAAAACAGTGGGTCGATCCCCCTTTATCAACCGTCACTCCCGCTGCCTGAACCAGTTTCGTTCCTTGGCAGACGCCGATTCCCCTGTGTCTGAAAGTTGTACAAACTTCTCCAAAAGTGGTTCCGCTCCCTCCTCCACACCCTCCCTCCTTGTCCAACATCACGGCAAACACATACACACAAAACACACTGTGCTATCCGTTTTTCAGACGAGGAAAGTCAGTCTCGTTATCTCACTTAAAGTCACTGAAGCAGAAGGAGAGAATTTATTTCTTGAACCAATTCTTTTACAAATCGATAGGCACGGAGAGAGAGAGAGAGAGAGAGAGGGGGGGGGTGTACTATGGGGTGATCTCCCCTCTTTCCCCACCTTCTTCCCCGCTGTGTATCAGCTAAGTTGCTGCCTGTCAACTAGCTCCGCTGTGGCACGTGGGATTTTTGCAAACGCCATGCTTGGGCGGGCCGACAAAGTAGGTCATAAAAACGAAACTGACATTTCATTGTGTTGTCTGTTGCAGTGACAGTGCCGAGCGACGCCTGGCATCTATGTTTACACACCGGCCTGTCGATAGACAGGTCAAGTCAGGATCAGCGTCGTGGGTGCTGACGAAGGCAGACTGTTGATTCAGTCAGTGCTGTGTTGAGCGTGGCTGACTGCCATTTCAGGGCTTGGAGTTAACAGACTGAAAGGGAACTGAGTCTATTTCTCATCTCCTGTCTTTTGCAACTTCTGCACCAATTCATTCAGGTATACGTTTCTGCTTTATCAAGCTGACTTCTTGATGATAGTATTCTTTGGGCTTCCTTATCCCGATTGTTTATGTCTGTCTGTTTCTCCCTCCCTCCCCCCGTCTCTCTCTGTCTGTGTTTCTCCCTCCTTACTGACCATGCTGGATACATTCTGTCCGGACCGGAAGTTGTATACAGCATATCAATGTCCTCTAATTCTCTTCCTTCCCGCCACACATCTCTAAACGTCTAACACCAGCACGAACAGACACAAGGCTACCCACATACTTCACTGTCCTGCATTTTTTCTCGTATCACAAAAACAGAACAAGGAAACCCTTCCATCGATCTTTTCCTTTGCACCCCATACACATTTGCCACAACTGAGTGACTTCCACCCTCCACCATTCATTTTGGACTGCTCTTCTCTGGTGAAACTTTTACTGAGCAGAGGATTGGTAACACCATTTTGAAACGCCTGCAACACAAGGAGAATCACCCAACTTACATCTGACAACATCAGCTGCACTGTCCACATGGCCTCAGATACTTCAGAGCCCGGGCTGGACTTGTCAGCTATTTACGGACCCAGCCAGTGTGAAGCTCGTGCTCATCTTGGCTTGGGAATGAGAAGCAACATAACTGAGTATGTCTATTGTATTACTGTTTGATTCACTGATGAAAAACGGTAAGTTGGGACTGGTCCTTTGAGAATGAAACATTATATTGATACGTTATTGAGGAAACCTATTCGGCAGGAGCTGGAATGGAGTTCTTTCTATCACGGTGTATATTCAGTCGAATGAATGACATATTATATGCGAGCTTAAAAACGTGAAGAAACAGTTCAAGCAGCCAATAGTGAGTACCGCTGATTAATTCTGGAATATTGTGTAGTTAATTCGTACCTTCAAAAATAAACATGAAATACATTACTTCCTAAATTGTTATTATTTTCTTGTCGGACTTATGAATTCTGTTTAAATTCCTTGACAATCAAATGTGCGGATTACCCATTGCATTATCTGCTAAACAAATTATTTCTCAAACCCTTCATTTAATTTCCTGTATACACTGTCTGCCTTCCAAGCGTGGATAATCAAACCTGATGGAATAATTTCACGCACACCGGAAATAGGAGTTGTTTCTCGATCTGAAATTGACATAGTTTTTGGATGGTAGTTGTGTTGTTGCTGCTCTCTCTCTCTCTCTCTCTCTCTCTGTGCCGCGCGCGCGTTTGTGTGTGTTTGTGTCTGTGTGTGTCCTTCCATCACTGAATCGCGCGTATTTAAGTTTTGCCACTGGGTATAGTGAGTCTGGGAGTCGAGGTTCCATGCATTTTGGGAGCACGAGGACCAGGATATTAGATAATGTGGGCCGATACTGATATGTTGGAAACCAAATCCATACTTTAAAAAAAAAAAAAAAAAAAAAAAAATATATATATATATATCCTTTTCTCTCTCTGTTGTGAAAACCGACACCACATAAGATGAACACGAGCGTCCAAGCCCGTTTCTTTGGTGTATGACATTGCCCCACCCACTGGGTTAATCCTCACACACAGTTTACCATCATGGCGTCTTCCCCACTCCAGATTCACACGTGTAATCCTCCTGACGCCACACCCAGCGGCTCACACTGACGTCACACACACACACACAGACACACTCTCTCTCTCTCTCTGTGTCTGTCACGCCATATTCTGCTGGGAACACACACACACACACACACACACACACACAGTGTGTGTCACGCACATCTTATTGACGTCATATCAGATTTATATCTGAGTGCTGGCATAAACCCTAGTTTTGTAGTGAAACAATACAACACACAGGTGAACTAGAATCCAGCCAGTGTCATTCCACACTATCACTGTGTTGGCGTCACTCAGCCCCAGGCACGACAATCTCAGCTCTGGAGACACATACAGT
>NC_134888.1:9893291-9910791 GCF_041734735.1 Babylonia areolata | reverse complement strand
CATACTTTAACAATTCACCAATTATGCCATCTGGTCCTGCAGCTTTACGGCTTTTTATTTCACGTACAGCAAACATTACTTCGTCTATTGAAATCGGGCGATTTAAATAATTTTCCCCTTCCCCTTGCACCCACTGAAATTCATTGTCAGAATCAACGTCTTTTGTAAGAAGAGTCTTAAAATGTTCAAACCACATATCTTCACTAATATTGTTAGCAGGCTGTTTTCGTTTCAATGAAATATTACGAACTTTGTTCCAGAAATCTTTCTGATTTTTAATCGAAGCAACTAATTCTGACGAGAGAGAGAGAGAGAGAGAGAGAGAGAGAGAGAGAGCAGAATGGAAAGACGGAAACAAACAAGTCAGAGAGAGAGAGAGAGAGAGAGCAGAATGGAGAGACGGAAACAGTCAGAGAGAGAGAGAGAGAGGGAGAGAGAGGGAGAGAGCAGAATGGAAAGACGGAAACAAACAAGTCAGAGAGAGAGAGAGCAGAATGGAGAGACGGAAACAGTCAGAGAGAGAGAGAGAGAAGAATGGAGAGGACGGAAACAGTCACAGAGAGAGAGAGAGAGAGAGAGAGAGAGAGAGAGAGAGCAGAATGGAGAGACGGAAACAAACAGTCACAGAGAGAGGGGGAGATGTGGGTTGAGAGAAACCGACAAAAATACTGAGAACGATGGGAAGACAGAAAGAGAGGAGACCATAGAAAGACGGAGAGAAGAGACAGACAGACAGAGGCGGGGGACAGGGTCGGGGTGTGTGGAGGAGGGCAGACAGATCCAAAGCAGTTTCAGCGAAACAGGGTCAGAAGGACAGTGTCAGCGATGAATCCAACAGTCTGCCAGTGGAGGACACTGGTCAGCCCTCACCCCAGATTGTCAGAGACGGGGAAAGGTAGTGGGTGAGAGAGAGAGAGAGGGTGGGGGTTGGGGGGTGGGGGGGGGGGAGTTAACAGTGAGAAGAAGAGGAGCGCAAATCCTCTTCGACTGCTCACCAGATGATCTGCCCTTCACACGTTCAGAGAGAGAGAGAGGAGTGCGGGGGGGAGAGGGAGAGACAGACAGACAGGAGAGAGAGAGAGAGAGAGAGAGAGAGAGAGAGAGAGAGACAGAGAGAGAGGAGTGCGGGGGAGAGAGACAGACAGACAGGAGAGAGAGAGAGGAGTGCGGGGGGAGAGGGAGAGACAGACAGGAGAGAGAGAGAGAGAGAGAGAGAGACAGAGAGAGAGGAGTGCGGGGGGGAGAGACAGACAGGAGAGAGAGAGAGGAGTGCGGGGGGAGAGGGAGAGACAGACAGGAGAGAGAGAGAGAGAGAGAGAGAGAGAGAGAGAGGAAGAAGAAGGAAAAGAAGGGCGGCTGAATATATATAATGAAAGAAGAATGAGGGAGGAAGCGAAACCCAAACAAAACGGAAAGGAGGAAAAGGAGGATTTATTGGCGATTAATTCTCTAAGACGCCAATAAAGACCCCACTGAACGAGAGAGAGACAAAGAGAGAGAGAGAGAAAGAGAGTCAGACAGACAGACAACAGATGTGCAAAGACAAAGAGTCACAACATTCCTTCTCCTTCCTCTCTCTCGGTCTCCTCCCGCTCCCCTCTTTGCTTCTACAAGCCGTGGTGACGTGTGTGCGAGAAGTGTATCCACCAATGTGTCACCATACCACTTCAGGTCTACACAGATCTATCCAATGTGTCACCATACCACTTCAGGTCTACACAGATCTATCCAATGTGTCACCATACCACTTCAGGTCTATACAGATCTATCCAATGTGTCACCATACCACTTCAGGTCTACACAGATCTATCCAATGTGTCACCATACCACTTCAGTCTATACAGATCTATCCAATGTGTCACCATACCACTTCAGGTCTACACAGATCTATCCAATGTGTCACCATACCACTTCAGGTCTATACAGATCTATCCAGTGTCACCATACCACTTCAGGTCTACACAGATCTATCCAATGTGTCACCATACCATTTCAGGTCTATACAGATCTATCCAATGTGTCACCATACCACTTCAGGTCTATACAGGTCTATCCAATGTGTCACCATACCACTTCAGGTCTACACAGATCTATCCAATGTGTCACCATACCACTTCAGGTCTACACAGATCTATTCAATGTGTCACCATACCACTTCAGGTCTACACAGATCTATTCAATGTGTCACCATACCACTTCAGGTCTATACAGATCTATCCAATGTGTTACTATACCACTTCCGTCTATACAGATCTATCCAGTGTCACCATACCACTTCAGGTCTACACAGATCTATCCAATGTGTCACCATACCACTTCAGGTCTATACAGATCTATCCAATGTGTTACTATACCACTTCAGGTCTATACAGATCTATCCAATGTGTCACCATACCACTTCAGGTCTATACAGATCTATCCAATGTGTTACTATACCACTTCAGGTCTATACAGATCTATCCAATGGGTCACCAAACCACTTCAGGTCTACACAGATCTATCCAATGTGTCACCATACCACTTCAGGTCTACACAGATCTATCCAATGTGTCACCATACCACTTCAGGTCTATACAGATCTATCCAATGTGTTACTATACCACTTCAGGTCTATACAGATCTATCCAATGTGTCACCAAACCACTTCAGGTCTATACAATTCTGAGGTGTCCTCTCCCTTCCTCTTAAGCTGCAAAAACAAAACCAACAATAACGACAAAGATGCTGCTGCTGCTGCTGCTGATGGTGACGATGATAACGATATTTCTTGTACTTGCCCCCAACTTCACCTCATACACAAGCGAACGCGAGCACATTATAAGGTAGGGAATACAATAAAGCAAAGAAAGAAAGGGAAAAAACAACAACAACAAACAAACATACACTTTCATCATTTTTTTTGTGGTCTATTTGTAGCGATACCAGGACCTGACCTGCATGTTGTGTTATTTGTGCAGTAGCATGTAAGTACACACAAGCAATCGTACTAACAATGCAGTCAAATTCATGAACAACGCAAAGTAAGAAGCTCTCTCTATCTCTCTTTTCCGCCCTTTCCAACACGGCCTGTGTGCTGCTGTAAGTGGAACTCCACACGGGGCACGGTCCCAATGACGATGTCTGTGCCTTGACGGCCCACACCGCGTGCCGTCACCCTTGACCACTCACCACCCACCGCTCAGTTCGGAACACGGTGATCAGTAATCTGTGTCTACCCCCCTTCGTGCAGTGCTTCATTCACAACGGCCCATCATTCGCCTTTTTTGTACAGCTGTTCAAGTCCCACATCGGCAGACACAAACCACGCAGCGACATGAATAACTACTGGTTGAACGGATCAATGGACAGATGACTGACTAACTGAATTAACTCTTTGACTGCCAAGTTTCTGTGTGAAAAACAGTCCCCTGCGCCAAATATCTTACACTCTCAGGTTCACGCTTTGTTTTGTGTCAAAACAAAACAGTAGACTTGCTCACTTCAAACTTGGTCGGGGGGGGGAAGTGTAGTCATTGTTCTAATGTGTGGGAAAGTTGGACACTGCTTTTCACCGTTCTGTCCATTGTTAATTCCTAACAGAATAAAGAGCAACCCAGTTCCAATCAGCGAGGCTGTCACGGAAATGCTTGCACCAACATCCCTCACACTGAAGGAAACCGAACGGTCACCGGTCAGTCAAATCAGACGAACAAACCCAAACACAAGGCACACAGCACAAAAAAAAGCAAACCACCGTGCTCCCGTCCTTTTATACAAACACTGAATCAAAATACACAAATTCCATTTGTCTGAATGAAAACTGATTTTTTTAAAAGGGGTAGGGGGACGCCCTTGCTGTCATTGATTTTATTCCTCAAAACAACACATGCCACAAGACCATACATTCACACATCAAAATGCCTGAGACATACTGGACTTAGAGACATACATTTACGTGCCTACACGTCTCTGCCTCCAAACAAAGACATACTTGGTGTATGTATGTGTGTGTGTGTGTGTGTGTGTGTGTGTGTGTGTGTGTGTGTGTGATAGACTATGACCATCTGAACAGCGCCGGAGGCAACTGCTATCACGATTATCCGGGCTAGATTTTGATAAAAGTGTAGAGTATTTTGCTCAAGTTATATCCCAACTCTCTCAGCCAAAAAGGCTTTAGGACAGTTAGCGTTGTCTCCAAGTTTGAGAATCACAGTCCTTCACAAAAGACTAAGTCGTACATTATTTCTACTGCAGTGGAGAAACCTTTATCATACAACTGTCAGTCTGCTGTTGGCCCATCTGTAAGTGTAAAGCCATATAACGACTGTCTGCTCCAAAACGAAGATAACTTTGAAAGGGCACACGGTCATAAATTCTGTATAAAACGAATCAACAGGATACGCCCTCACGTCCTCATCAAGTCAAATTCGTACGAACTCCACCCTACGTCCATACAATATCAAGTGCTGGGATACGACATACCCATGTCGTCAGTATTTGGCTCCACACCCTGAACCGAATGGCACAGTATACTGCCATTGCGGCCTTCCGTGCACAGGTGAATGGAATGCCATACACGTCACGCCGTCATGTCTTTCTGGATGGAACCCTAAATTATGAAAGGGACCTAACAAAGTCGCCTCACTCTTTATATATATATATATATATATATATATATATATATATATATAAAGAAAGAAAGAAAAAAAGGGGGTGGGGGTGGAGTGGCGGGAAATACGAT
This sequence comes from Babylonia areolata, assembly GCF_041734735.1. Classification (NCBI taxonomy): domain Eukaryota; kingdom Metazoa; phylum Mollusca; class Gastropoda; order Neogastropoda; family Buccinidae; genus Babylonia; species Babylonia areolata. The sequence continues at coordinate 9,906,071 of NC_134888.1, read as the reverse complement.
ACCACCTCAGGTCGCCGACGTCTTTTAACTGATAGGAAAATGAAGAAACGGGCACGCGCTCGTGTCGCGCCACCAGTATCTCTCCCCAAACAGGAACCGCGTGGCCTTCTCCATCGATCCTTGCACAGATAGCACCACTCCTAGACAAATATATTTTCAGCCTCCTGGTTGCCCTGAAGGATCAGGAACGATCAGCAACATTATGCCAAACACCGGCTGAGAAATTGAAGCATACATTCCCCCCCCCCAGTTCACTGTGAATCGGCAGACGGTCGGCCTTGTTTCCCTCTCTAACTCTTTAAACAGCGTGGGAGGGGAGAGGGTCGAAGAAAAGGGAGCACACAGAGATTTCCTGCAATGCTCTGTTGACATTTTGTTTGCACACGTCCTGTAGAAGCAGAAGGGAATAGCGGGAAAAGGGAGAGAAGTCCAAAGACGGATATTAAGCTGGCAGCAGCCAAAAATCGACATAGCGAAAATTTCACGTCAAATAAAGGGATTACTTTCGTTTTTTGCTACATCACAGCTTCATCACCACAGACAAGCGTCAGAGAAAAACAAAAACAAACCTGCAATGAAGCTTTCGGGTGACGATGGAAGCCATTAAAGCTCAGGCAGCGGGGATACCTGGTGTCACATGTGGTTCTAACAAATCAATCCCAAAAGAGCTTGCCAGTCATGTCAGGCTTTTCAGTGTGTAACCTCTGCCAGGGAGGTGGTTTCACTCTGCTCTGTGGGCCTGTCAGCAGGGAAGGCACAACGTGTGGAGGGGCTTTGGTTCAGTTTTGTGACACTTTTGGCAAAAGGCCAGGGACCCATCAATCCTTGCTGCTCCTGATCTGGTTTCCGGACCAAGGGCAGGTTTTACACGACTCTTCACAACTGGGAAAACAGAAGGTCTGCGCAGATACTGATAACCAAAATCACCTCCTTGAAAATAGTACGGCAGAAAACATGACGGAAGGATCACACCTAGAAGCCCCCCCCCCCTCTCCCCCACTACAACTGCAGTTCCCCAGATCGATACTGTTTCTCCAGTGGATTGAACCTAAAACAGTTGTGATGATGATGATGGTAGACCTCATCCACTATGTTTACGGTATCAGTGCGGGAGAAGGGAGAAAGGGCACACTGGGTGAAGTCAGAAAGACGGTAAATAGTGGCCCACCCATTGAAAAACTCATCACACACTTGGCACCGGATCAACCTGTCCCCCACTGTCTTCCTGTCCGCAGTTCCTGTCCCCCCCCCCCCGCCCCCACACCCCACACACACACCGCTCTGTCTTTCCTTTTGCCTGTCCCCACCTCTGTGTGCCTTCTCTCTGCCCCCCCCCCCCCTCCCCCATTCTACAACAACGATTGTCTTGCATCTTCTCTCCCCCCCCCCCCCCCCCCCCAATTATACACTTTCTCTAACTCTCTATAAAGTGTTCCAGCTCTTCAGCCCCTCTTTCTGTGACTGTATTTCTCTTGCCAAAATTACGACAGTGACGACTCACTCGAAGATGCCAGTCACATACTGAGCACCAATCAAACAGAAAATGCTTCGTCCACTTCTTTTAACTCCCTCCTCTGCTCTTTCTTTCTCCCTCCTCTACGCGCGCGCGCGCGTGCGTGCGTGTGTGTGTGTGTGCGTTTTCAGACAAAATCCCCCGATTGGCACTTCAATTGAAAGTCGAGTAACACAGTTGGCACCGGATCAACTCGTTTGCTTTCACCCCGCGCCCTCCCTATCTCTGCCTGTTCGAGTGTTTCTGTCATCTGCCTCTATCTCTGTCTCTTCCTCTCTCTGTCACTGTATTTATTCCTCTCCAACAGAGAGAAAAATCCACTTCTCTATCTCTCTCTGTCACTGCATTTATTCCTCTCCAACAGAGAGAAAAATCCACTTCTCTATCTCTCTCTGTCACTGTATTTATTCCTCTCCAACAGAGAGAAAAATCCACTTCTCTATCTCTGTCACTGTATTTATTCCTCTCCAACAGAGAGAAAAATCCACTTCTCTATCTCTCTCTGTCACTGTATTTATTCCTCTCCAACAGAGAGAAAAATCCACTTCTCTATCTCTGTCACTGTATTTATTCCTCTCCAACAGAGAGAAAAATCCACTTCTCTATCTCTCTCTGTCTCACACATTCACTGTTTGCTCTAATGTGGGTTTTCTTTTCTGATCTGGCGCGTGGCGGTGGAGGGTGGGATAATCGGGAAGAAGGGAACTGATTGTTGTGTGTGTTTTCATTGTATTTTGATATGTTTTATTTTCCTTTGTTTCTAATTTGGTTCGTTAGTTTCTCTTTAGAGTTTTTGTTCCTTTGTATTTGGTTCCTTAGTTTCTCTTTACTGCGTGAAAAAAGTCCCTCTGTTATCTATTACCATCGTAAATAAGGAGTTAGATTTGTCTCTCCTGCATATGTAACATACATACACACAACTTAAAAGCTCTCTGATCTACTCACTCTCTTACACACACGTACGCAAACATAATTATAATCTCTCTCTGTCTTTGTGTCTCCAACCCCCCCCCCCACCCCCCTCACACTCACTTACAAACGTTCGCAATTACTCTCTGTCTCTGTCCCGCACCCCCACCCTCCAATCATACTCTCTCACAAACGTACGCAAATATCCAACTCCCCACCCTCACCATCACCACCAATCAAATTGACACAGATGGCGCAGGCCCCCGTCATTCTGTCAATTTCACTTTCACCACGTTTTAACCTCCCTTCGTTCCAAGGGCACGATGAACACCACACCTCCTTACCCCCACACCCCACTCCCTCTCTCCCTGCCCCCACCCTCCCTCTCTCTCTCCCTGCCCCCACCCTCCCGCTCTCCCTCCCTGCCCCAACCCTCTCTCTCTCTCTCTCTACATGCCCCCACCCTCCCTCTCTCTACCTGCCCCCACCCTGCCTCTCTCTACCTGCCCCCACCCTCCCCCTCTACCTACCCCCACCCTCCCCCTCTTTCTACCTGCCCCCACCCTCCCTCTTTCTCTCTCTACCTGCCCCCACCCTCCCTCTCTCTACCTGCCCCCACCCTGCCTCTCTCTACCTGCCCCCACCCTCCCCCTCTCTCTACCTGCCCCCACCCTCCCTCTTTCTCTCTCTACCTGCCCCCACCCTGCCTCTCTCTACCTGCCCCCACCCTCCCCCTCTCTCTACCTGCCCCCACCCTCCCGGTCCCCCTCTTTCTACCTGCCCCCACCCTCCCTCTTTCTCTCTCTACCTGCCCCCACCCTGCCTCTATCTACCTGCCCCCACCCTCCCCCTCTCTCTACCTGCCCCCACCCTGCCTCTCTCTACCTGCCCCCGCCCTCCCCCTCTCTCTACCTGCCCCCACCCTGCCTCTCTCTACCTGCCCCCACCCTCCCCCTCTCTCTACCTGCCCCCACCCTCCCTCTCTCCCTCCCTGCCCCCACCCTCCCCCTCTCTCTACCTGCCCCCACCCTCCCTCTCTCCCTCCCTGCCCCCACCCTGCCTCTCTCTACCTGCCCCCACCTCTCTCTACCCAAGTGAGCAGCTTTTCTGTGTCCATCTTGCATAGGTGGGCCCTGAGGAGAATAAGTCTGATCACTTGTTCTCAGGTCAGCCTGACACCCCTCTCCCCAGCCCCTCCCCATGCTGGACTCGTCTCTCTGCATTGTACAGTACCTCACTCTCCGCTACCTCCCGTCTTCTCAGTCTCTATCTCTGTCTCTAGCTTTCCCCTCTCTCTCCCTCGCATGCTCTCGCCCCCCTTCCCCCCTCTGTCTCCATCCATCTGGAACCTCTCCCACTTCCTGTCCACCCTCTCTCTGCATGCAAGTCTATCTGTGTCCGCTCTTGTCTTTTCTGCACTTTTATCTCCCTTCTCTCTTTTATTCCTCTCTCTCTCTCTCTCTCTCTCTCTGTGTGTGTGTGTGTGTGTGTGTGTGTGTGTGTGTGTGTGTGTGTGTGTGTGTGTGTGACAGATGGGTGTACACACCGAACGTGGGAACATCTCTGCCGATGATTTACAAGGGACAAATCAAGACGGAGGAGGAGGATGATAAATTTTTTTTTAAAAAACAACGTCTGACATCCCCCTTGTAAGGAGGGTGACGGAAAGGGTGGTGTGTGTGTGTGTGTGTGTGTGTGTGTGTGTGTGTGTGTGTGTGAAAAAGCCGTGAAAATGTCATTGTGACGAACTGCTCAATCGATCTCCTTTTTCCCCCTTCTCTCTCTCTCTCTCTCTCTCTCTCTCTCTCTCTCTCACCCTCCCAACAACACGCACAAATTGGAATCAGTCCCAAGACAGATCTGTTTCCAAGATCATGCTGAATTTTCCTTCTGCGAGGCAATGAATAAAAGAAATATTGCAAGGAATAACATTTTTACACTGAATCAACGAGTGCATGCATAAACAAATTAAAAAGCATTAATGAATAACTACTAGAAAGAAAAACACACAGAAACAAATAAACAAAGAAAAATATATAAATAACCAAATATGTTAAGACAGTCACAAACCAACCAACAAATAAACACAAATAAATAAACGACTAAATAACAACAACTACTACTATCACTACTGATTTATAGTGCACCTTTCTCTAACAACCAATCGGACATTACTGCATGGCATTACAATATGCACTGTACAATAAGACATAATTATCAAAACGATAAAATTTAAAGCAATAAAATCGTATAAGAGAATGAAACATAAAAATTTACAAACAAAAATAAAAGTTAGCCTATCGTTGTTGTTTTTTCTCCACCCCCCCACCCCCCCAAACATCCTTGATACATACATGCACAAAAAATAACAAAACTAGTTCTAATGATGTTTGTATAACAAACCAAAATGGTCAATATAAAAAAAAAGTTTTTCACATGTTCCATAGCAGTTGGCAAAACGTGGTTCCCGGTACTGTCATTTGGGGAAAAAATATTCATTTTTGTTCTAAAAATCATTCTTTGTTCATACATCGTTACCAAAAATCATACAAGGTTTTGAAAACATAATAAAACAACATGAACAATAACAAACATAGCTTCCCACAACCACCCTTCCGCATCCTCTCTCCCTCTCCCAACCCACCACCCCCTTAAAACACACCCACAGAGAGAGCGAGAGAGAGAGAGAGAGAGTATACCCGTAGAAACAGTGAACGACAAATTAAATGTCGCAAGCAAAACACACATACACACAACCAAAAACACTCGAAGACGCATACATACATACACACAAAACTAGTACAAGAAGTAATTCAATCTTAAAATATCTAAACCGAATCCGAATCCGGTTCGTTCCGTGCAACTCGGAAAGGAGATCAATGCTGATCCTTGCCGTGACGTCACAAACGTCACTGGTGCCGTGTTTTATGAGGTCGAAAAGCTGACGCATTAGACGTCACTCTTTCGTGTCTTGTCGATCGGCGAAGCCATTTTCCAAAAATCTGTCGTGTATGAGGATTTGTGTGTGTGTGTGTGTGTGTGTGTGTTTGGTTTGGTGATGCATTTTTGGATGTTGTCGATTCTTTTAAACGTCTTGGCATCGAATTAAGTAGAAACGGCACGTTTTACAAAACCAGAAAATAATTTATGAACAGGCACAATAATGCTACGTTATCGTTACTTCAGTCAACCAGAAAACATGATTTACTTTTGCATATTGTTCTGGATATGTTGCAGTTCATCACTGTTCCTATTTTGTTGTATGGTGCAGAAACATGGGGTTATGAAAGTGCAAATATAGTTGAAAAATTAGAATTTTATTATTTTGAAACGCTTGTTCAGAACAAAACTGAACAGAAATACTAAGACCCAAATGATTTATGGAGAAACTGGTATTTATCCAATTAGTGTATTAGCGAAAATAAGATTGGTTCGATTTTGGACTAGCTTAGTGTTATCAAACACAGAAATAATATTCTGGAAAATATACTTGATATTACTTGATTTATATCGAAATGGCATGTTTGAGATGCTCAATCCTTGGAGAGGGAATCTTTCTGCAAGAATGTCAACACTGCTTTGAGAGATAATTTTCAAATTTTATACAGACATGTTCCAGAGGCGAGTAAGAAATGTTTGTTCTATCGAAATTTCAAAAGTGAATTTGGCAGAGAAAAATATATGTCAAATGCCTGATAATTACGTTATTAGCTTCTTTAAATTTCGACGTAGTGATCATAAGCTAGAAATAGAAACGGAGACACAAAGGCATACTCCGGAAAGTCCCAATTATGATCAGTTGCGAAATAGATATGTTCCTAAAAATATTTGTCTCCAAAATCGGTTTTTGCTTTTTATAATATGCTCAAAAGAAGCAAAAAAGTCATTTAGTAAGTTGATTAAATTTGCAAATGTTGTCTGGATACACTTTGGGGGTTAAAAGACATTTGTCTTTTACTAAACTTTGTGTGACGTTCCTGTGTATTTGGAAATGTTTGTTCTGGGCATGAAATCATTATTTTGTAGTAATCCTCCATACTCCAATAGGAGTGAAAGGATAATTAAAACTTGAAACGTGTGTGTGTGTGTGTGTGTGTGTGTGTGTGTGTGTGTGTGTGTGTGTGTGTGTGTGTGTGTGTTAGAGACAGCAGAGAGAATGCACATGCACTGGCCAAAGTGGAAAGACAGAGAGAGGGAAATGGGAATGGGAGGGAGTGACAGTGACGGAGAGAAAGGGAGAGAGAGCGAGAAGAGGAAGTGCAGAATGGGAAGGGGGAGGGAGACAACACTGGGGACCATACTTATTGTTCTTGTAACCGACCCCCCTCCCACAAGGTCACATTCTCCCCTGGTAGTAGTAGTAGTAGTAGTAGTACTAGTAGTAGTAGTAGTAGTAGCAGTCGTAGTAGAAAAGAAGGAGAAGTAGTAGTATTAGTAGTAGTATAGCAGCAGCAGTGGTAGCAATGTTATCATCATTATAATTGTTGTCTTTACAATGATCATCACCGTTACTGACAAGCAAACACAGGAAAGCCCTTTCAGTCTTGTCCTGCCCTCTCTCACGGACTCGGTGTTGGAAGAGAGTCTCCACCATTCTGCCACCTTCCTACTTCTGGGTTTGAATCCCGCTCTCGCCATTTCTCCCAGTTTTGACAGGAAAATCGAACTGAGCGTCTAGTCGTTTGGATGAGACAATAAACCGGGGTCCCATGTGCAGCACGCACTTGGCGCAATGAAAAAGAACCAATGGCAATAATGAGAGTGCTGTTCTCTGGCAAAATTCTGTAGAAGAAATCCACTCGGATAGGTACACAAATATATATGCATGCACTCAAGGCCTGACAAAGCGTGTTGGGTTATGCTGCTGGTCAGGCATCTCCCTAGCACACGTAGTGTAACGTATATGGATTTGTCCGAACGCAGTGACGCCTCCTTGAGAAAATGAAACTGAAATCTGCTCTGTTTACCTGTGTGTGTCTCTCTCCGTTCCTTTCTATTTTCTGCCACCCCCTCCTTTCTCTTCCTCCTTCATTCGTGTCTCCGGCGTTCCATCAGGTATTTCTCAAGAGAGACCACCGGTCCATTTCAACAGCCCACCATTTCATCCGTCCCCTGGCTTTTGTCTACCAATTCTCCGATTTCAAGTTTGATCTGTGTGTGTGTGTGTGTGTGTGTGTGTGTGTGTGTGTGTGTCCTTTTCTGCAAGCGCGTGAAAGCGTGTGTGTATGTGTGTGTGTGCGCGCGCGCGAGCGTGCGTCTGCTGTCGATGAGCACTGACCCCCCACCCCACCCCACCCGTCTCTCTCTCTCTCTCTGTCTCGATGTATAAAATACTTTCCTTTTCCTTACGACAAATTACGACTGAGACATAGACATAAACACAACCAAACACACCCATTTCTGGACGCGGTGGACGGAGGACATGTATCGAGCTACACACACACACACACACACACACACTTTGCCCGAAGAATTGTGGTATTTATTGTTCAGTCATAGGTATTGATTGATTGATTGATATGGATAATTATATTATTATTATTTGACGTAAGCTATCATCATGTCGTCATGATATGCTTGTAGCAGTGTTTCATTTGTTTCTTTCAAATCAATCAGTGACGTCTCTGCTCACTGATAGTTTGTTTGAGAATGTTCTGGGGAATGATGCAATCTTTCTCATCTGCTCACACTGATAAAGGTTACTTAGGTGTTACTTATCCCGCTTTCAGCGGAGGAGATTTAAATGTTGAACACAGGCCATGTTTACTGTGTTTATGTTTGACGCAACTGGATAACCTGTGTGAGTTCATTGCCAGCTGAAGCCACTTTGTTAAGGCATGATAGTTCTTCCAATCATTGTATTGACCACTGACTTACTATTTGGTTTCTCAGTTTTTCATTGTTTAATGTCAAAGCCAGTGATTCTATTATCTTTCCTGTTATTCATGTATTATTTTACAGGCTGATATCAGTTGCACTGCCACAGTGTTTCACTGAATCTCAGTACTGTAGCTTCACAGTTACAGTGTGCTTCTTTTGTATAATGGGTGTGCTGTGGTGATTACAAGATAGTGAATACATGATCAAAAGCAAATACCTTAATAAATGTAGAAATGAAAATGAAAATAAATGGATAACATAAAGTACACAAAAAGTAACAAAACAAATATATAATAAATAAATACACATTCTTCTACTCTCTTTCTGTCCCTCTCCACTCTCTCTTTTCTTTCTTTCTCTCTACCCTTCCCAATCCAAACCCTTCTCCATCCTTCCTTTCCTACCCACCCCCTCTGTCTCCTTCCCTATCCACCTCTCTCTCTCTCTCTCCCTCTCTCTACTGTCCTTCCAACCCCATTCTCCCCTCTCTATCTTTCTATCAACCCTTCTTTCTCCTTTCTCTCTAACCCCTCCTCTCTCTCTCCTTTCCCTCTATGACTCCCCCCACCCCTCCCCTCTCAGTGTCCTCTCTTTGTGAGATGCAGATTGATCCACGCCTCACAAGCCGGTACCCAAGAGCGGCAGTGTGTTCCTCTGGCTTTGGCGCTTATTGCGGCACACAGTATGGATCTACTTCACTGGGGGTGGCGCCCATGAGGGTAGAGGGGGTAGGGCACATAGGGATGGTGGAAGTGTGTCCCCGCCCCCCTCGCTCCCCTCTCCTCCCCATGTGATCCAAGGCAGAATCCCAGCCACACCCAGCTTTGTTCCGGTTGGGGTTTTTTGTTTTTTGTTTTTATTTTCAGCCCATTTCTCTTCTCTTTTTCTTGTTCTCCATTGTGGACGGCATTGGCTGGATGCCGTGTATTTGGCGACGTTCTGAAGCCTATCACGGTGCAGGCAGTCCTCTCACACTCTCTCTCATACAGTCAGTCAGTCACACAGACAAACACAAACAGACAGACAGAAGCCGGCAGATCCTTCACAGAATCTGTTTTTAGCGACGCAGTGTCTGCGGTAAATGTAAACGGTTTTCTTCATCTTCAGTCAGCACACGACCCGTGAAACCCCTGAAAGATATTGAACTCCTCCCACTTTTAAGTGGAATCATTTTTCGGTCGACTGGCTCTCTCTCTCTCTCTCTCTCTCTCTTCAGTTCTGACACGTTGCCTGAGAACGACATTAGTTCAGATAATAACAATAATGTAAATGACAGTGATACTAACGATGATCTAAACTATCCGATTTCAGAACAGGAAGTCCGTAATGCAGTAAATAAACTCAAAAAGGGAAAGGCACCTGGAGTGGATGGTGTTCTTGCAGAGATGCTGAAAGCAGCTGGCGATACTGCCATTCACTTTCTGACTAACATATTTAATGTTCTGTTTGAGAAAGGTTTATATCCTGAAGAGTGGACAAAGGCAGTTATCGTACCAATTTTTAAAAAGGGGGATAAACATTCACCAGACAATTATAGGGGTGTATCGCTGCTTAGTCTGATTAGTAAATGTTATACGTCTGTGTTAAACCAAAGGCTTGTTGTATGGACTGAAGCAAACAGTAAGTTGTCAGAGTCACAGGCTAGATTTGGAAAAAGGTTACTCAACGGTAGATCATATCTTCACTTTAAATGCTCCTGTTGAAAAATGCCTTTCGAAAAGAGGTGGTAAATTATATGCATGCTTTGTAGATCTAAAGAAGGCCTCTGACTGTTCAACGAGGACCCCTGATGGAAATATTGAAAAATAATGGGTTGTCTGGGAAATTTATTAATACTATCCTTGCCATTTATAAGTCTGTGGTGTCTTGTGTGAGAGTGGGCAATACGCTAACAGATTTTTTTGGCTGTCCTGTTGGAGTGAGACAAGGCTGCATTCTTAGCCCAGTAATATTTTCAATATTCATAAATGACATTGCAACTGCCTTAGAAGCTAATGGTGTTCATGGCATCCAACTGCTTCTAAATGTACTCCCGCTGTTCTTGTTGTTGTTTGCGGATGACATAGTTCTCATTGCAGATACACCACGAGGTCTTCAGAATCAACTTGATATGCTTAACAGTGCATGTAAAGCCCTACATTTGAACATTAACAAAGATAAAACAAAGGTAATGGTTTTTAGAAAGGGTTTTTTGTTTTGTTTTTAGTAGATATGAGAAATGGAGTCTTGATGGAAATGATCTAGAAGTTGTAAATGAATACAACTATTTGGGTTTTATTTTTTTCTACAAAAATGAGTGTTTGCAAAGGGGAAGATGCATTGGCTGTCAAAGCAAACAAGCTTGTTTCAATTGTGTTAAGTATGTAAGTTAAGTGAAATGACTAAAGCATGTTTCTTTAAAATTTTTGATACCCAAATTCAGCCTGTTCTATTGTATGCTTCAGAAGTATGGGGATTACAACGACTGGAAAATATTGAGAAAGTCCACACACTTGCAATTAAAAGATATCTTAATGTACCACTGAAAACACCAAATAAGTTTGTGTATGGAGAGACAGGTCGCTACCCATTATATGTCAACAGTGCAGTCAGATGTATCAGATACTGGTTAAGAGTAATAAAAATGGGTAACAGACTCTCCCCAAACAGGCATATACCATGCTAGTTACTCTAGACAACAATGGCAAAAAGTGTTGGGTCTCTCAATAAAAGATACACTCTTTAGCCTAGGGTTTGGATACATCTGGCTGCAACAAGGGGTTGCGTGCGAAAAATCGTTTATTTCTTTGCTTAAACAACGTCTAACAGATATTTACTTACAAGAATGGGAAAGCTCCGTAATGCAGAAAAATATGTATAATTACTATAGAACATTTAAATATACCTTTGAAAATGAAAGATATTTTGATTTTGTGAACATAAAATGCTTCAGAGACTGAATTGTCAAATTACGCTTGTGACTATTACCTCTTAAAGGAGCTACTTTGAAATCATTTTTCAACAATAATCAGGATAAACTTTGCAGCTTATGTGCAGTCACGGAAGACGAGGAACATGTAATTTGTAGCATACAATCTCTACTACAATTGCTAAAATGTGACAGCATACTTAAAACTAGGAACCTAGGAATTTATATCTTTTATGCATTGAAAATTCGAAACAATTTCGTAGGTAATATAGATAACTAATGCCCTCTGTACTGGCTGTCGGTTGTGAAAATAACTGAATGAAAATCTGTAGGTTTAGGAAATTCCACTTTCTTGCATGCATGGCTTGTTCATGTTTTCGTTTTTCGTTTTTCCTTAATAGGCATTCTACATTGTTCTTTTTGTTGGGGAATAAAATTTTGTTCTTGCTCTCTCTCTCTCTCTCTCTCTCTCTCTCTCTCTACTTGAAATAGACGGGCCGTTGGAACGTACCTTAAAAGTTCTTAGGAACCCAGTCCGCGAAGAGATTTTTATTTATCGCCAGTACCTGTTTGTAGAATTAGATTTATGCCGAACAACTATGGAAACTTGATAGAACTGCACACATTCTGAATAAAAGTTGCTCAAATCGCTGCAAGTCATACTCTTTTTTGTTTGTTTTAAATTTCAACCATTCAAAATGACAGAAGATAGCGTTATTATCTGCATTCCTGTCGACAGAAACAAGCACGTGCAAACATGTACACACACACACACAGACAGACACACACACACACACACCACACCACACACACACACACACACACACACACAAGCATATATACACGCACATACATGCGCGCCTTCTCGCACACAAACATGCGGATACACACGTGCGCGCGCGCACACATACACGCGCCAACTCCGGCACAGAGTAACGCACTTTTCTCTGCCCTCTCGCAGTCCCTACTCTATCCCTCCTAACCACCCTCCCCCTCCTCCTTCCCCGACCACTACCTCCTCTAACACACGGATAAGCACACACGCCTGTGGAGCCACTACAACACTGCCATTAGCTTTGATGGTAAAAAAAATGCACACACACACACACACACACACACACACAACCAAACTCTCATCATCAGATCAATTACATTGCACTTCAGTTCATGGGGCGAATAAAAGGGGGAAGCATGTGCGTGTGGTGGGGTGGGGGTGGGGCATGTATGTGCGTGCGTAGGTATGCATGTCTCTGTGTGTGTGTCTGTGGGGGGGGGGGGGGGGGGGGGAGCGCATATGTGTGCGTCCGTGCGTGCAAGTGTATGTGTGCCTGCGCACTCATATGAATGTGTGTATGTATGTGCGGGCGTGCATGTGCGTATACCCGCGCGTGTTTGCATGTATATGTGCGTACGTGTGAGAATGTGTGATTGTGCACGCGTACGCACGTGTGTGTATGTGTGTATGTGTGTGTGTGTGTGTGTGTGTGTGTGTGTGGCGATGAAGAGGATGGGGAGAGGGGGTGGCTGGGTTAGGGTGCGTGCTCCTTAATCCAGCTTTTATGGAATTAGT
>NC_134888.1:9815791-9888291 GCF_041734735.1 Babylonia areolata | reverse complement strand
ATATAACAGCCAATGGATGGACCGCTTGTGTAACTCGTCCAAGCAACAGCTGTTGCCTCTTCTGGGGGGATCGCTTCGTCCATTCAGTTTTTGTGGGATCTTCTTTCCGTCCTTCACCCCTCTCTTTCTAAGAACGTCAACAGAGTCAACGGGGAGACAGGATGACAGGGGTTTATAACGTATGATTTCTTGCAATAGCCAAACAGTCTTGATGTCCAAAAGTTGTTCGAATTATAACACAATCAATTGTTGAATTGACATTGTTATCGCGCGCGCGCGTGTGTGTAGTCCAGTCGAAAACAGTTCAGTTTTTAGTTGAAGAAAACAATGAACCCAAACAAAAAACGGGGATATACAGAGACAGAGAGAGAGAGAGAGAGAGATGGGGGGAGGGGGGGGGGGGAGAGAGAGAGAGAGAGGGAGACAGAAATAGAGAGAGTCACTGGAATAGCAGCTTCTTCCCCCATCCTGCTGGACCCACCAGTCGGATGGCAGCTTAACGTTTCTCACGATGACCAGTCGTGACCAAGGACACCACCAAGGTATCACGTGCAGTTGTGTGTATTTCTCCGCTGGCCTGTCTCTGCGTGTCCCCAGCTTCTGGTACTATTCTGGCTGGACTGTATACATCATCATCATCATCATCATCGCCGTCATCGTCGTTGTAATTATCATTACTTTTAAAGCTGTTATCATCATTACCATTTCTGTAATCATCCTTATTATTAATACCATTATTACCCAACAGTGGGGCGGTTGTTGCCAATGAAACGACTGTCTTTTTTCTCCACAAAAGGCTCCAACCAATAGGACAGCTGCTCAGTTTCCATTCTGCAGACAGTGTAGTCAATGGGAGGGCATCTTTTCTTGTCCTGCAGTTTTCGGCCAATAGGGAAGACTTTCTATCCGTCTGTGTACATTTCAGCCAATAGGATGGCGGCTACTTTAGTCCGCAAATGAAGCGAATGAGTAAGTCTGGTCAGAAAATAGGACGTCTTCTCTTCTGCTGGCCTGTGGTGACAATGGTGTACTTGTCTCCTATTCCATGCGTTATAGTCACTTACGCACGCATACACCATTTCTCCATTTCTATTAAAACACGTTACCTCTCTCTCTCTTTCTCCCCCCCCCCTTTCTCTCTCTCTCTCTCATCACAGACACTTGCTCTGAAAGCTAAGCTAACCATCCAAACTTTCATAATAACGATCTAAATTGGCTGTCTGTCCCCGCCCCACAGACAAATACTGGATGTGACAGCAGTAACTGACCCCACCCTCACAACCTTGCCTCGCTCTCTCCTCTCGGTCCGCCGGGAGATACAGTCTGGCCACACTCCCTCATTGTGTGCTACTCCGCTACAAATTCTTAACCCCCCAACCCCTTCCAGCCCCCCCCCCCTCCCTCCCTGCAAGTCCCATCCACCGTTCTATAGAATCCTCTGTCAGTAACTGCAATACTCTGCCAGTAACTGCAAACCGAAAGCGACCCTCCCACACCCCTCATCTCGCTGTCTTTCTGTCTGTCTGTCTGTCTTCCCTGAGCAGAAAATGTGGTTACCACCATACCCTGCCTCTGAACCCAAGAATATTCTGTACTCCTCAGGAGCAGGGATCGGGGAAAGTATGGGGGTGGGGATGGATTTCTGCCCCCACCCCCTCATTCCCCTTCCCCCAACACGCACATATCGCAAGACACTGACGCTAAGGTGACGGACCTGGGGAATCAACTTTATGACACGATGGTAATTTGTTTGGATTTCGCTCCCCTGCAGTTTCAGTACAGCTGTTTTGTTGTTGTTGTGGCACGCCCATGCTAATTCCCGGGAGCAATGGCAGCAAGATTTTCAGGCACGCTATCTCTCCATGAAATACCAGCACTACACAAAACAAGATAGATGATACAGTGTTGTGACCAAGCGTTTGACAGATCAATTCTATCTCCTTGGTAAAGAGCGCCGCTGATAAAACAGAATCGGATAAACCGGCACTTGTGCTGCACCTGAAACGTAATAAAACAGGAGTGCTTCCGCAAATCCTCTTGTCCCAACAGATGGCTATCATTCTCAGAACAAAACGTCTGCCAACAATGCTTCCAGCAACAAGCCGATGCAACAAAGGATCAGCTCAGAACGCTGTTACGCCAAAACATCAGAGCAGGGTTGTTAATGGTTGGTGAAATTGCTCATTAAGTTGTTTTGCTTTGTTGATGGGAATGTGTTCAGAGCGCTGATGCCGAGCTGGGTCAGTTGAATTGATTGGCCTTCCAGTGACAACTTCGTATGGCTTCACAGAACGCTGCAAGTGGCTCGGAACTTGTGTAGGTGTATGTGTGAGCATGGTGTATGGGGGGGTTGGGAGGGATTTGTGTAGGTGCATGTGTTCGTGTGTATGAGCGCGCGCGTGTGTGTGTGAGAGTGTATGCTTATGTCTCTGAGAGAGAGAGAGTATGTGGGTGTGGGGGGTTCCTAAGTGAGAGAGTGTGTGTGCGTGCATGCGTGCGCGTGAGTGTGTGTGCCTGTGAGAGAGAGAGAGACACAGAGAGAGAGAGCACTTGACACTGAATGGTTTTAATGACTCAGGCCAACAGCCCCTAGCATGACAAGTGCGAACAATGTACATTTCTGATAAAAATCGACAACAAAATATAACTGTTAGATATGGATGGTGAAGACCAGTATAAACTCTACACTCATATCCAATCCTGTCTCTTTTCTGGAAGATTCCCACCCCATACCCTAACATATACATCTTCACATTCATACCCTTTTTCACATATCATTTGTACGCACATTAAGAGGAATGAAAGAGGAATTTTGTCAAACTGGACGCCATGCGCGTCAGCAAAGGGCACATAACTTAAAATGCAATAACTATTTGAAATGAATGAAATTACTGACATTTTGTGGATAGTCAAAGCGAGAGAGAGAGAGAGGGAGAGAGAGAGAGAATATATGTGTGTGTGTGTGTGTGTGTGTGTGTGTGTGTGTGCGCGCGCGTGCCCAAAACGTGAAGAACGACCCCCCCCCCCCAACCTCCATGGAGGCCCACACCCTCCACGTGAAATTAAATCAGACGCTGGCTTCCTGTGGCGCCAGACTGTGGCGCTGTCCAGATTATCCGGAAGAGGGTGGATGGAGTGGGGACTGCCCACCTAAGACGCCTCCAGCCACACTCCTGCATATTGATTCTGCAGGCGCTGCGAGACATCTGGGTATTAGTTTTAAATTATAGAGCGCATTTTGGTGGTCGGGCCCAGAGCCCCCCCCTCTCTCTCTCTCTCTCCCCCCCCCCCCCCCCCACACACACACACCTCTCTAGGTGTTTTTTTCCTTCCCCCTTTCTTCGTGTCTCTCCCCCCACTCCGGTAAAATATTGACACTGGCCAGTTTTCCATGTTAATGTCTGGAATAATTCAATAAAAGGAAAATAACATCTTGAACTTGCAACCCATTTCGTACGAATTTTATGGAAAAGAGGCCGATCCAGTTTTGGACACAACGTAATATAATAAAAAGAAATGTGATCACGCGGAAAATGCTTTGACATCTTTGCACTGTGACAGAACTCACTGAACAGTAGTACTATCAAGCAGAAAAAATAGCAACTTCACATCATTTTACATTAGACAGTTCAGTGGAATTCCAACTGTAAGTCTCAGAGGAGTCATGGTCATCCTGGACAATAAACTGGTCCGAAAAAAAAACAAACCATGTCCAGAACCCTAAGGCACAAAAAATCAATGTGCATGTTATCGAGCGGCTGAAATACTTCCAGTCTCTATATACATTATCAGTGCCTTTCAGACGCTACCAGACTGATAATTACCAGAGCCTTCACGATACTATGAGACTGACCATTATCAGAGCCTTCGTGATAATATGAGATTGATCATTATAAGAGCCTTTAAGACGCTATAAGGCTGATCATTACCAGAGCCTTTAGGATACTATGAGACTGATCATTATCAGAGCCTTTGAGACGCTTCGAGACTGATCATCAGGTGTCAGTTGCACTGCTTGGTTCTAACTTTTTGACAGTTACACGTGACTAAATGCCTACGTTGACCGAACTATGCCATTGGTCAGTTCCATACGACACACAGTTAGTAGCGGGTTACGACCATACTAGGCTCTTCCGTCCGAGCAATGCAACTGGCTCCAGGAGATCCTCTGAGACGCTATGAGACTGATCATTATGACAGCCTTTGAGACTAATCATTATAGAGCATTTAAGACGCTATTAAACTAATCATTATGAGAGGCTTTGAGCCGCTATGAGACTGATCATCAGGAGAGCCTTTGAGACGCTATTAAACTGATCATTATGAGATCCTTTGAGACGCTATGAGACTGATCATCAGGAGAGCCTTTGAGACGCTATTAAACTGATCATTATGAGATCCTTTGAGACGCTATGAGACTGATCATCAGGAGAGCCTTTGAGACGCTATTAAACTGATCATTATGAGATCCTTTGAGACGCTATGAGACTGATCATCAGGAGAGCCTTTGAGACGCTATTAAACTGATCATTATGAGATCCTTTGAGACGCTATGAGACTGATCATTAGGAGAGCCTTTGAGACGCTATAAGACTGATCATTAGGAGAGCCTTTGAGACGTTGAGACTGATCATTATGAGAGCCTCTAAGTCGCTATGAGACTCATCATTATGAGAGCCTTTGAGACGCTATGAGACTGATCATTAGGAGAGCATCTGAGTCGCTATGAGACTGATCATTAGGAGAGCCTTTGAGACGCTATGGGACTGATCATTAGGAGAGCATCTGAGTCGCTATAAAACTGGTAATTACCACAGCCTTTGAGGCGCTGTGAGACTGATCATTACCAGTGCCTTTGAGGCGCTGTGAGACTGATCATTACCACAGCCTTTCAGACGCTGTGAGACTGATCATTACCAGTGCCTTTGAGGCGCTGTGAGACTGATCATTACCACAGCCTTTGAGGCGCTGTGAGACTGATCATTACCAGTGCCTTTGAGGCGCTGTGAGACTGATCATTACCACAGCCTTTGAGGCGCTGTGAGACTGATCATTACCAGTGCCTTTGAGGCGCTGTGAGACTGATCATTACCAGAGCCTTTGAGGCGCTGTGAGACTGATCATTACCAGAGCCTTTGAGGCGCTGTGAGACTGATCATTACCAGTGCCTTTGAGGCGCTGTGAGACTGATCATTATCAGTGCCTTTGAGGCGCTGTGAGACTGATCATTACCAGTGCCTTTGAGACGCTGTGAGACTGATCATTACCACAGCCTTTGAGGCGCTGTGAGACTGATCATTACCAGTGCCTTTGAGGCGCTGTGAGACTGATCATTACCAGTGCCTTTGAGGCGCTGTGAGACTGATCATTACCACAGCCTTTGAGGCGCTGTGAGACTGATCATTACCAGTGCCTTTGAGGCGCTGTGAGACTGATCATTACCAGTGCCTTTGAGGCGCTGTGAGACTGATCATTACCAGAGCCTTTGAGGCGCTGTGAGACTGATCATTACCAGAGCCTTTGAGGCGCTGTGAGACTGATCATTACCAGTGCCTTTGAGGCGCTGTGAGACTGATCATTATCAGAGCTTTCATGGTGCTGTGAGACTGATCATTACCAGAGCCTTTGAGGCGCTGTGAGACTGATCATTACCAGTGCCTTTGAGGCGCTGTGAGACTGATCATTATCAGAGCTTTCATGGTGCTGTGAGACTGATCACAGACACCGCCTGGGCCCCTAAACTCAAAACACATTTTCAGGGACTGAAAAATACTGCGACTCCACGAACACGTTATGTGGGACTTTGATACACACTGAACCTCACCACTGACACACGATAAGGTGACAGGAGCACACTGTGAGTGAGGCATACACACACCGTTAGGGACTTCAAAACAACATGAGACTTGACCCACACATACTGAGAATCTGAAAATACACCTATAGACTTGAAACACACTCTGAAACAAAATGAAACTATCTTCACATCAAGGACTCGGGCGCAATAGCCGAGTGGTTAAAGCGTTGGACTGTCAATCTGAGGGTCCCGGGTTCGAATCACGGTGACGGCACCTGGTGGGTAAAGGGTGGAGATTTTTACGATCTCCCAGGTCAACTTATGTGCAGACCTGCTAGTGCCTGAACCCCCTTCGTGTGTATATGCAAGCAGAAGATCAAATACGCACGTTAAAGATCCTGTAATCCATGTCAGCGCTCGGTGGGTTATGGA
Source organism: Babylonia areolata (assembly GCF_041734735.1). Classification (NCBI taxonomy): domain Eukaryota; kingdom Metazoa; phylum Mollusca; class Gastropoda; order Neogastropoda; family Buccinidae; genus Babylonia; species Babylonia areolata. The sequence goes on along the minus strand of NC_134888.1, from coordinate 9,882,062 downwards.
AACAAGAACATACCCAGCATGCATACCCCCGAAAACGGAGTATGGCTGCCTACATCGCGGGGTAAAAACGGTCATACACGTAAAAGCCCACTCGTGTGCATACGAGTGAACGCAGAAGAAGAAGAAGAAGACATCAAGGACTCTAAAACACATTACAGACGACTCTCAAACACACTGAAACTCTACACACCCTAAAACCTGTGGAGGTTGTACAGAAAAAGCCAAAGCATTTTAAGCAAGACAATGCAGTGGCCGGTCCACCTTTTCAAAACAACGTCATTCATACTGCAGCAGGTTTAAGGGGAGAAAACTCGGAAGTTTTTCTCTGCCTGTACGATTGCTCGGCTTTTGAAAGGTTTCCCATTTCAGGGGTCCTTTGGAGTCTCCATCTTTGGGAACAGTACTGCTTTCTCTCCTTCTTCAGATCCACCTCCACTCTCCCTTCCCCAACCCATCCCCTATCCACTTCTCTACCTCTTCGCCTGTCCATCTTTCCACCACCTCTCCCCGTCGGTGTCTGAGATACAAGGCAAACGTGAACTGACTGGGTGGAGTCAGTACGCCTGGAGGGCAGCTTGTGTCCCGGCTGAGATCGTGTCTGTTCCTTCAGTCAGTTCGTCAGTCAGCAAGTCCTTGTTTCTCGTACGCGTTCACACACACACACACGCGCGCGCGCGCGCACACACACACACATGCACACACACACGTGACAACACAAGCCTGTTTGCAGTCCAAACACGGGTGCACGTACATACGCGCGTGCGCATACACTCACTCATTTACAGAGAGAACTCAGAACTCAAAACGTTTTTATTCAAGGATTAAGATTTTAAGCATTGCCTATTCTTCTAATCTGTCCTTGCTAATCTACATCTATTACAAATAGCACACACACACACACACACACATACACACACACAGACACACAGACACAGACACACACACACACACACAGAGAGAGAGAGAGAGAGAGAGAGAGAGAGAGAGAGAGAGAGAGAGAGATTCGACCGAAAAATGATTCCACTTAAAAGTGGGAGGAGTTCAATATCTTTCAGGGGTTTCATGGGTCGTGTGCTGACTGAAGATGAAGAAAACCGTTTACATTTACCGCAGACACTGCGTCGCTAAAAACAGATTCTGTGAAGGATCTGCCGGCTTCTGTCTGTCCGGCACTCTGTCTGTCTGTTTGTCTGTCTGTCTCTCTCTATCTCTCTGTGCGTGTGTGTGTGTGTGGACGGATCGGGGTGGGGGATCACGTAGAACTTGGGGAAGCGGAAGACGGGGCAGCCAGAAACAAACAAATGAATACATAAAGAAATAAAAGTGTAAGAAAGAAAGAAAGGAAGCAGAAGAAGATAACGAAGAAGAAGAAGAAAAGAACCTCGATGACGACGACGAAGAAGCAGAAAGTGAAGGAGGAGGAGAGGAAGAAGAAGCTGAAGTGGGTGGCTGTCTGTCCACAGTGACCAAGAGTGAGCAAACACGCCATGTTACCCAGTCGTCCGGACTTTACCCAGCCACAGGGAGTGTTGTCCCAGACAAAGAGAAGAAGGCAGACTGTTTTGATTGGCAAAGCTGGGACTGGAACCAGTTTAGGCTGGCACCAAAGCACTGAGCCTCTCACCCAACACGTACTGTCCGCCTTTCCACTTGTCAACGTGTATCTCCGTTAAGGATGGATGACCCGTAGTTTCTGGTTCGAATCATTCACGACTGGGTCGATTCGTTTCACGAAGAGTGTGTGCACAAACAAATATATACTCACATACTGCGTGAAAATAAGCGGGAGACAGACACAAACTCCAAATCCAAACTCGTGCTCTTTAATATCTACACCCACATGAACACAAACCCACCCAAGGAAAATAAAGGGTGAGAGACTCTTTCCCTCTCACTTCCTCTCTTCCACTGGACAGCCCACCCCCTGCCTCCTCCTCCTACCATCGCCCACCCCCTACCCCTACCTACCGTCAGCCTAAACCCTGGACGAGGACTCTAACCAAGGAACACCCAGACCCAACCACCCACACAACCACCCCAGGAATACACTGACCGAGGCTACGGTCATCCTCGGATAAGGCAAGAGGTCAGCTGATCCAATTTCCTCTTGTACCCTGCACCCACCCTAACCCCACCCCTCCATTCTACTCCTTCTCTTCCTCCCTTCCCACAAACCTCCATTACGTCAATGAGACAAATCTTCATTTGGGCAGAGACTCTGGCAGCAATATCACAGATCTTTTCTCACTGTGTTGGGGAGCGGAGAACTCAGTTCCACGTGAAGACGTTGTGAGGACACCAGTGATGGAGACAACGCGGAGATTATCAGCTTCCCTGGACTTACACCTCCACGTCTCTGGGGTGGGGGTTTAATGCCGTGACATTTTTTGCCGTGACATTTCTCTGGGAAGCACTTGCGCGCGCGCGCGTGCGTGTCTGTATGTGTGTGTGTGTGTGTGTGTGTGTGTGTGTGTGTGTGCGTGTGCGTGTGTGTGTGTGTGTGTGTGGGTGTGTGTGTGGTGTGTGTGTGTGTGGGTGTTTTCACTGCCGCAATCTTGTGTATTCATCCGGTTATTTACAACATGATGATGCTGATCTAAATGGGTCACATGAACAACTTTAAATTTGAAAAGTCTTACAAATTTTCACACACACACACACACACACACACACCGCACATACAGGAGGAGAGAGAGAGGGAGGGCGAGAGGAAGGGACAGACGGACAGACAGACAGACACGCTTGACGCTTTGATGTTTTACTGTCATTGACTGTACAGCCCTTGTGACAGGGGGATACAAATACAATTCCAAGAGAACTGAGATCAATCAAACAAACAAACGAACAAAAAATGTAAATCAATATTCAGATTACATGCACGATTAGCGCAAATACAGAAAATTAGACCAACTTGAACCAGCTGATAACACCTGTCAGCTCGACCACCCATTATGAATGAACTTTCTTTCATACGCATTCACATATTCATGCGTATGTATAAAAATATCAACAAATGACATATCCGACAATAATTTTTTTTTTTCCTGAGAGTGAATAACAACAGTCACAATGTAGTTCTGTACCTTTTTTGTCATGCTTGGGCATCTGAACTTCTGTTTATCTTTCTCTTTCGAAAATCTCATGCTTCAGAAATATATTTCGCCAATGAATTTATGATAATTTATCTTCACCATTCGACCTAAACAACATCGCCATAATTATCTTCTCTTTCTACCACCTCTTTCTCATAAACAATATATTTTTCACGAATAAATTCACAATAAAAGTTTTTTTACTAATAAACTCACAAGATTATTTTACACTCAAACACAAAATGGTTATCATCATCGATAGCTGAGTTACACACTGGACAGGGAGTCTGTGCTGATGTGCCTGCTGGGGCAGTCCCTGCACGTCAACACTGATCTGTCACCAGCTCTCTCTCTCTCTCTTTGAGTATATGCGATGTGTGTGTGTGTATGTGTGTGATATGAAAAAGTGTGGAGTGGTGCAGGGCCCTTGTCCGGCCCATCACTGAAGCATGTCAATCACTGACTGGCCACACCCCACACACACAGGGAGGAAAGGGGATTGAGGGGGGAGGGGTGGCACACACACACATACACGCACACACACACATACACGCACACGCACACACACACACACACACAGAAAACCACACGAAATCAATTTCCCAAAGTAACACAAGACACAAAGGACTCCTGTTCCCCACATTTACAACAACAACAAAAAATAGATTAAAAAAACAAAAACAAAACAAAACAAAAAATCCCACAGAAAACCGCAATACACACGAAATTAACCCCCACCCCTGTTCTTTGGGTTAAAAAAAGTATTTCTCTGTCACATCAGATTTCTGTGTGAGAAATTCGGGCTGCACTGTACAATGCAGCGCCTTTTTTTTTGGAGGGGGAGGGTGTCTTCTGTGAGTAAACATACAGTGCAGAGTGTTGTCACCTAATGGCTGTTGACATCAGTGTCTACAGGGCCAGGGTTGGTTTCTTCTATTCCGCTGCTAGGGCCTCGAGTTGCATTGTACTCACTGATATACAAATGGTATTACCGTGTATGATTTTGACATGTTATGGGAATGCAAATCGTGTAAGTTTAGCTATGTCTGTGCACCTTTTTGTTGATACATATACTTTAATCATAAAGAGAGAAGCGTATATCAAATGTATGAACAGAACCAGTGGTAAAGACTGTAACAGTTGTTGTGACATTGCAAGATACATAGTTGTTTTTTTCTTTTTCATGTTTTTGACACTAGCAGGTGACATTGAACTTAACCCAGGACCAGCTGTAGGTGGTGAGCTCCCTGCCATACATATCAATGTTCAAAGTCTGAGAAATAAGATTGACATTTTAGACGTGGAATTACGCAACTGTGATGTGATTACTGTTTCCGAAACATGGCTTTCGGATACCGTTTGTAACAACGACATACTACTGACTAATTTTCCCCCACCTTTCAGACGTGACCGGCCAAATGACCCTCACGGTGGTGTTGCAATTTACGTAAAACTATATTGTAAAGTACGCCACGACCTCTCAGTACCTGACTTAGAAGCTGTGCGGATAGAAACAAAACTTGATCAGACAAATTTACTTATTGGGTCTTTTTGTCGTCGTCCTAATTCACCAGTAAATTATTGGCAATTAATTAGTGATAGTATTAACAAAGCAAACAGTACGTTAAGTAAGTTCTTAATATTTGGAGATTTTAATACTGACTTCATGAACAGACCATCACAGCACTTCCTTGACATATAAAACCTATATGACTTGCATCAACTGACCAAACAGCCTACACGGGTGACTGAAACTACCAGTACTTGTTTAGATTTGATAATAACCCAAAGTCCACAAATCATTCAATCTGTTGATGTCTTATCCCCCATCTGTAGTGACCACAGTGTTCCTTTTGTTTCTATAAAGAATTCAGTTACTGGAAAAACTTCATTTAAGAGGACTATCTATAACTACAAGAAGTTAGATGTGGAAATATTAGAACATTTGCTATTAGGGATTAACTGGGATATTGTATTATCCAAGGAAACTGTAGATGAAAGTGCAGAACTGTTTAGTGAAATTTTACTTGATATAGCAAAATCACGAATGCCTTTCAAGCAGGTTAAAATCTGCTCTGGTAATACACTATGGATGACCGATGAAATTCTATTCTTAATTGAACAACGTAAAGACCTCCACAAGAAAGCAAAAAGAAGCAATTTACCAGGAGACTGGCAAAGCTTCCGTCAGTTTAGGAATTTTGTAGCATCAAAAGTTAGAAATAGGAAAATCGAATACTTAGAAGAATTGAATAAGAAGGCTTCTGATCCTTCACAATTTGGTAACAAAAATTGGTGGCACTTGGTTAAGTCGTTTATGAGTAAGAAGGGTGTCGATTCAGACGAAATACGGCCGTTATTATTTAACAATAAGATGTACTACACAAATGAAGAAAAAGCTAACATATTTAATGGATATTTTGTTAAACAGTCTACGACAGAATCTAGCAATAGTACTCTTCCAGTCATCCCTCAGTTAGAAACTGAAATATCTGAATTAAGTTTAACAGTCCCAGAAGTGACTGAGGTATTACAAACATTAAACAAAAACAAAGCAGCTGGGCCAGATCTTATACATAACAGATTACTCACTGCATCTGCCCACATTATATCTGAACCACTAACCAGATTATTTGATAAATGTTTGGATCAAGGCAGGTTTCCATTGCTGTGGAAAATCGCACATGTGACTCCTTTACATAAAAAGGTGAAAGGGAGCTGTGCTCAAATTACCGTCCCATCTCATTATTAAGCTGTGTAGGTAAAGTACTAGAACAATGTATTCACAGACACGTAGATCACTATCTTACAATAAATAGCATCATTACACATGCACAATCTGGATTTATTCCTGGTGATTCAACTGTTAACCAGTTAATAAATATTTATGATGATTTATGTGGTGCATATGACCAAGGTATCCCGACCCAAGTAGTTTATTTTGATATTTCAAAGGCTTTTGATCGGGTGTGGCACGCGGGTCTTTTATTAAAGTTAAACGCCATCGGTATACGTGGCAAATTACTAGACTTCTTTCAAGACTATCTGTCACATCGATTCGAGACTGTAGTGTTAAGGGGTGAAAAATCAGATTTACAGTTAGTACCTGCAGGTGTTCCACAGGGATCTGTACTGGGCCCTCTGCTTTTTCTATTATATATAAATGACATAATTACAGATATTGAATCTGTTATAAAACTCTTTGCTGATGACACTAGTTTATATTTAGCATTTTCAGATCCACATATTAGAGCAGAAATAATTAACTCTGATTTGGAGAGAATTATGGAGTGGGCAAATAGATGGAAAGTCAAATTCAATGAAGGAAAAACACACCTGCTAAATATAATCCGTGTTAATCAACAAGCCTTACCCTTGGTATTCAATGAGAACATCCTTCAAAATGTCAGTACGCATAAACACCTTGGCGTCATTTTACAAGGTGATTGTAAATGGGGGGAACATATTAACTGTATTGCCAATAAGGTAAGAATGTTGATTTCTTGCTTGAAATATTACAAATATAAATTAAACAGAAAAGCATTAGAGACCATGTATAAATCATTTATTTTACCTCATTTTGCGCATTACGCAGATATTCTGTGGGATAATTGCAGTGATGCTCAGTCAAACGTGTTAGAATCACTTCATTTAGAAGCTATAAGAATCATAGTAGGAGCAGTAAAACGAACAAGTCATACAAAATTGCATTAAGAGTCAGGTTTATGTTCTTTAAAGGAACGTAGACAAAGACACAAACTAATACACTATCACAAAATGGTGCACGGTAACTGTCCAAACTACTTGTCTGTCCTCACACCCCCTCTAGTTTCAGCTAATAATCCTTACCACAGACGTAGACCACTTGAGAGAGCTGTGCCACATTGTAAAACCAACTTATACTCTGATTCATTTATTCCATCTACAACCAAACTATGGAACAGTGTCCTTGATAAAATAAAATGTAGCGATTCTCTAAGTCTCTTAGATACCTTTCCTCTAGTGACACAGCCGTCACCCCACATTATTACATTGGTAACAGAGAAGAACTAATTCATCATTGTAGACTTCACTTAAATATGACTAATCTTAACCAAGAGAACACAATTGCTACTCTCCCTGCAAACAGTACAAACTTAAATACTTTATTATGAGGTGACCCTGTTATTAGTTCCCTTGAGAATAAACACATATTCTTGACTGTACAAGACTTTATTGGACAATCAAAAAGACTCACGTCTTAAAAGATTCACAATGAAATATTCTCTGCAGTTATATTGAACATTTATTTTGACGAATGGCCCCGGTTTTACTCTGTAATCTCTCTCTCTCTCTCTCCCCCCATTACATTACTCCTTAGGTGATGTTCACTTTCCAGTGTGTTATTATTGTTGTTACTATGTTAGTATTAGTATTATCATTAATATTATTATTGTTGTTGTTGTCAGTGGTAGCTGCGGTAATAGTAGGTTTTTTTTTTTTTTGTTTTTTGTTTGTTTGTTTCTTTGGTGTTTTTGTTGTTGTTGTTTTTCTTGTTTAGTTTAGTTTTGTCTTGCACTTCAACCTTCTTTTAATTATCAAATAATGTATTTATTTTCGCCATTGCGTTTGTGTATTGCTTGTTACATATGAACGAGCACGATATAAGCTCAGGCTTGTTGTTGCTCAAGTCTTCTTTATTGAACGCTGTATTTCATCTTGTTTCTTGATATCAAAAATGTTTAAACCAAACATACAGTGCATGGTGCAGGTGTTGCTTTTTGATCACAAGGTATAGGATTGATGGTTGGGAGGGAGAGGGGGAGAGAGAGGGGGGGAAGGGAGGGAGGTTTGCAGGGCAGGAGGGTGTAGAGGGAAAAGACACACAGAGACAAATACTCGCCAAAAATACACCCCCCCCCAAAAAAAAAACACAAAAAAACCATGAAGTAATGTGTGGGCGGAAAAAATTCCAACAACTGTAAGACAAAACGAACAAGCGATGGAGGACAGAAAGGAAAGGGCGTAGCAGGGGTTGGGTGGGGAGAGGCCAGTGGACGGGAGTGTGATGGGGAAGGGGGTAGGGAAAATTCAAACAGGCCACTGCACGCTCCATTAACTCACCCCACTGGCCGCCCAGCCACACCCCCCCCCCCCCCCAACTCCCTCCCGACCCTTCACTCCCAGCCCCGGAGGGCGGAGGGCAAGGGGAGTCCCCCAGGGGAGTGTCTGGAGCTTTTGGGAGTCCTCTGGCTCCACTCCGGGCTGCGCTCACAGAGGGGGTGGGGTGGGGTGGAGGAGGAGCATGGAGGCTAATTGTCTTAGGTGATCGATGAGGGGGCCCTCGCTTCGGCAGCCCCTCTCCTCCACCACCACACCCCCTGCTCCACACCCCCTTCTGACCCCCGTCTCTCTCTCTCTCTCTCTCCCTCTGTTTCTTTGTTTCTCCCTCTCTGTTTCTCTCTCACTTTGTTTCTCTCTCTCTTTCTCACTCATTCCCCTCTCTCACCCACCCATCTCTTTTTCTCTCTCACCCAACCCCATTCCCTTTCATACGCTCTCCCCTCCCTGCCTTCTCCCCTATATCACTCCCCCCCCTTCTTTTCCCTCTAACACTCTCTCCTCTTCCCTCCACCTCTCTCTCTCCTCCTCCCCAGAACAGCAATTCCACCGGTCCCTCCTGGCCTCCTCTCACGTACAACAAATGGGATCAATTGTTGCTGATGCTGTTCTTGTTGCAATGATGGATACCGCTGCTGCCCTTGTTGCTGATGCTGTTGGTGATGTAGAGGAGGCCGTTCAACAGCTTCTCCGCCACTGCTTTGCTCTGCCTGACCACTGACAGGCCTGGACACGCACCCTTCCCTCCACCGCCCACACACGTGCGTACCCGCACGGACGCGCACATTCACACACACTGACACACACACACACACGCTGACAAGCGAAGTCACACAGGCACACGTGACGTGATAAAGACCAGACACCTGTTGTATCTGTGCTGTGTCGCTTTCACTGCACCCCACAGCATGAAAGGGATGCGTTCCTTCATTCACTTTCCTCATCCCTTTCGTTTTCTTTCCTTTCTGTCTGTCTTCCTTCCGCAGAGAAGGTGAGCACGTGGCTCTCGTCTCCCAGGCTCTGTGTGTGTGTGTGTGTGTGTGCGCGCGCGCGTCACCCCCCCACCCCCCCCCTCTCAATTTCTCTCTCCCTTTCCCCTTCACTTCACCCCCCTTCCCCCGCCCCAGCCCTTCCCCCTCAATCTTCTTCTACCTTCATTTCTCCACACCCCTTCCCCAACACTTCACCGGGGACAGCAATATTGATCGGCAAGGCCCCCACTTGGACACAGCGGCTCTGCCGATGAGAACATGTCATAGCAGCCACCGATTTGAACTGTGTGGCGGCCTGCCAAAACCTATCTAGCTGTTTCTGACTGCTGTGGCTGGCTGGCTGGCTGGCTGGTTGCCCAACTGGCTGGCTGTCTGTCTTCCTTACAATGTGGGCATCACGTCAAGAAACCTAAGCGCCTCATTCTGCCTGCTTCGTTGGCTGGTTGACTGGCTCCCGCTCTTGAAATGGGATGTCATGTCAAAATCAGGTCTGTTGGCATCATGCCAAGATGATGTGACTACTTCTCTCTGCCTGTCTGGCGAGTTGTCTCTGTCTCGCTTGTAATGTGGCACCACGCCAAAAGCTATGTATGTGTGTTTCTGTCTGTCTCTGTCTTGCTTGTAATGTGGCACCACGCCAAAAGCTATGTATGTGTGTTTCTGTCTGTCTCTGTCTTGCTTGTAATGTGGCACCACGCCAAAAGCTATGTATGTGTGTTTCTCTGTCTGTCTTAGGCTGGCTGTCTTGTAATATGACACCATGTTTAACTTAGCATCGCTCTTTCTGTCTCTTTGTTCTCTTTCTCCCTCTTTCTCCCTCTCTTTGTTTTCCTTGTCTTTCTTTCTCCCCCATTCTCCCTCCCAGTCTCCCCCAATTTATGCCGACGTCTTTTCTTATGTCTGGTCTGGTCGGTCTGTCCCCCACCCCCACCCCAGCCACCTCCCCCACTTTCTCTCTCCTTTCTTCTGTCAATCAGTAACAAATCGACAAAGTTGTTCCAGTTCTTCCCATATCCAATTCTCTCACTTGTTCGTGCTCACTTCACCTCCCCCTCCTCCCCCCACCCCCCACCACAGCTCGCGAATTGATTGTTATCATCTATCCAGCTCTCTGTGCCCGCTGCATGTGTGCGTGCCTGCGTGTACGTGCGTGAGGACATCACCCAGAATAATGGGGAGGAGGGAGACAGAGGAGGGGAACAGAGAAGGCCACTACCCCAACACACACAGACATTGGGGGAACAGTGCCCTCCATGACACAACAACACAGACACAGGGGGAACAGTGCCCTCCATGATACAACACACAGACATGGGGGAACAGTGCCCTCCATGACACAACACACAGACATAGGGGGAACAGTGCCCTCCATGATACAACACACAGACATAGGGGGAACAGTGCCCTCCATGATACAACACAGAGACATAGGGGGAACAGTGCCCTCCATGATACAACACACAGACATAGGGGGAACAGTGCCCTCCATGATACAACACACAGACATGGGGGAGCAGTGCCCTCCATAGTACAACACACAGACATAGGGGGGACAGTGCCCTCCATGATACAACACACAGACATAGGGGGAACAGTGCCCTCCATAGTACAACACACAGACATGGGGGAGCAGTGCCCTCCATGATACAACACACAGACATGGGGGAGCAGTGCCCTCCATGATACAACACACAGACACAGGGGGAACAGTACCCTCCATGATACAACACACAGACATGGGGGAACAGTGCCCTCCATAGTACAACACACAGACATAGGGGGGACAGTGCCCTCCATGATACAACACACAGACATGGGGGAACAGTGCCCTCCATGATACAACACACAGACATAGGGGGGACAGTGCCCTCCATGATACAACACACAGACATGGGGGAACAGTGCCCTCCATAGTACAACACACAGACATAGGGGGAACAGTGCCCTCCATGATACAACACACAGACATGGGGGAGCAGTGCCCTCCATGATACAACACACAGACATGGGGGAACAGTGCCCTCCATGATACAACACACAGACATAGGGGGAACATTGCCCTCCATGATACAACACACAGACATAGGGGGGACAGTGCCCTCCATGATACAACACACAGACATAGGGGGAACAGTGCCCTCCGTCATGACACAACACACAGACATAGGGGGAACATTGCCCTCCATGATACAACACACAGACATAGGGGGAACAGTGCCCTCCATGATACAACACACAGACATGGGGGGAACAGTGCCCTCCGTCATGACACAACACACAGACATAGGGGGAACAGTGCCCTCCATGATACAACACACAGACATAGGGGGAACAGTGCCCTCCATCATGACACAACACACAGACATAGGGGGAACAGTGCCCTCCATGATACAACACACAGACATTGGGGGAACAGTGCCCTCCATCATGACACAACATACAGACATTGGGGGAACAGTGCCCTCCATGATACAACACAGACATGGGGGAACAGTGCCCTCCAGGACACAATAAAAGGTAATAAGACAGGATTGAAAGAAAGTAAGTATGAGACAGAAATCACCAAAAGGAACAGAATAGAAACAACGCATGGACAGGAAGAGAGGAAAGGACAAGCAGAAAAGGTGGAGCAAATGAAAGAAATGACAACGAGCATACACACACGCACACACACATACGCGCGCGCGCGCGCGCGCTCGCGCACCAGAGAGAGAGAGAGAGAGAACAAAATAAAATATAATGTAAAGAGAAAAACAACAACAAAAAAAGAAAAACAAAAAAAAAACACCAAAAAAACCAAGAAACTGGACAGATGAATGAATTTTTTAAGCCACCACTTCTTGCAGATCAATAACGAGATTGCAGGCTCTCGAGCATCTTTTGCCCCCCACCCCTCCTTGCCCCCCATAAGCCCCCCCCCCCTCCCTAATGTTTCCCCCACCTCCACCACGTTATCACATCCACCCAGCCAGGAGACCTGTAGCTGTGTCTGTTTCACCCCCACCCTACACACACACACACACACACACCAATGTGCTGCCCAGCAGATAACAGGCCTTGTCCTGACCACATCAATGGCCACCCCAGCCACAGGCCAGCACGATAACCAGCACAGCGGTTTCCATCCAGCACTGTTCAAACTGGGGATGCTTGGGAAGTGTGTGTGGGGTGGGGTGGGATGAGGTGGAGGACGAGGAAGGGAAACAGGGCGTGAGGTGCCCAACTCTCGTCCAACCCTCGCTCATTTAATGCGTCCGATATCAGCCAAGTCTCAATATATCTTTCCTTCCCCCCAATCTATCCTTCAACTTGTCTCTATCAGGGGATGTGGCGTGGGTGTATATTTGGATCCATCCTGAACATGAACCTGTACAGTTCATTTTGAGCATGAAGCTAACTTCTGTATGTGAACTCAAGTTTAATAGAAGTAGGAACCTCAGAGTATTCTAAGCACTAACCGGAGTCTATTTCAAGAAAGAAGATGAGTTTTTACTAAGCATGAAGCTGAATTCTTTCTGAGCGAGACACTCAATTAATGCTAAAAATGAATACGAGTTCGTTATCAATAATAACATGATGAACAACAACAGCGGTGGTTATTATGGTCATGATGACGACGAAGATGAGGAGGTGGGTGTGAGAGTGGACGTCAACGATGAACAACACCGTACTGATGATGAACAAAATAGAGAGAGAGACAGACAGACAGACAGACAGAGAGACACAGAGAGAGACAGAGACAGAGACACAGAAAGAGAGAGAGAGAGAGACAGAGACAGAGAAAGGAAAGAACAAAGTGAGAAGAATCCAACATCCAAACGCCATTGCCCAATCATTAGAGGACATTGCAGACTGAAGTAATATTTGCCAATTCCCGCGGCGCACTCCCGCGGTAATCAAATCAAGCCAGCTGCGGGAGACTTTTTATATTTCACCCTCCTCCCGCCCCCTCTCCTCTCCTCCCCCCCCCCCCCTCTCTCCCTCTGCCTTGCACCCCCCACCCCCGACCCCCCCACGCCCCCTCTCCGACCCCCCCCCCCACCCCCCAACAGCCCAGGCTGGAACTTGCACAAACAACCCTGAGGCGATAAATTCGCTAAGCCATGATCACGATGTTCTTATTTCATTTTATTTTTGGTGGTTGCTTTGCCCCCTGTAGCTGCGAGCATTCTTCCAAGTGGGAGGGTCCGTGTTCGAGTCCCCTAGTGTTGGAGATGGATCAATGTGCACCTTCTACCTCCCTCCCCTCACTTGAGCTGGACAGATCAACGACGGTCTGCTTCTGCTCCTTCACCAATGAACCAAGCAAACAAATCAAACTAAATTCACTTCAGAAGAAAAAAAGGAAACAAAGAAGTAAAATTTCCCCTTCCCCACCATCCCGATTCCCAGTTCTTTCCGCTAACAAGAACACTACCGTTGCAATTCAAACACACCATCTTTTGTTATTCCTTCGTCTCCTCTCACCACACACACACACACACACACACACACACACACACAACCACCACCACCACCACCACCAGTTCTCACCGTCACCCCACACACACCACCTAAAATCCTTCATCAACGATCGAAGACCTAAACGCTCAGCAGGATAAAGAAAATCTCCCCAGGGCAAAACGTCCGCAGGCGGAACAGAAGAGGGGAGAGACCAGCGTTCCGAGTGGCGGAACGAGATGGCTTTTCCCACAGGCCCCCTACTGTGTTTTTTGCCCCCGGGCCGATGCGATAACACCCCTATGGTAAACTCCGGGTAAGACATTATCGATACACTGACAAAAGGGCCTTACCCCGCCGGGCAACTAGCCGACAGATAAAACTGTCCGTGAGTCTGTATGTCTCTCTTCTCCAAGTTATCATGAACTTGGGGTACTGCTCAAATACGTACCATAATTATGTAAAGGTAGAGTGTCATTTACATGTACGGTGTCACACAGATACGGGGCACCATGTGTAAAGGCGGGGTAGTGAACTGAAGTTGTTGGTGCCCTGTGGAAACACAGGGTGCCAGTGTAAAAAAACATAATAGGTGTCGACGTGTAAAGAAACCAAACAAAAATCCCTACCGATGCGCCGGATACCATAATGGGGTGCCAAATATAAGCAAGTGCTCTCTGAATGCGTGGCTATATTTGGCCCCACGTTGGGACATTTATCAGAATCAATATACAGACCACAAAAAGTTAAGAACCACTTCATTCAAGCCAAAAATTGGCAGTTACTCAACGGGCTATTAATGATAGCTGTGGGTTTTCATTGTATAAAATAAAATAAAAACAATTTTCTAAAAAGAAGAAAATAACCCCAGACCTCTGATTACGAGTGGTGCTCGTTACACTGGCTGCACACACCGCTGTATGTCGAAAATTCAGCATCTGTTCACCATGTCCCCTAGAAGAAAAGTGCGAAAAGTTTCCAACTGGTCCTTAACTATTTGTGGACCCTGTATACATGCCACAGATTCCCGTTTCTGAACTGGTTGTTTTTCAGCTCACTTCCACTGAAATGTCACCTCAAAAAGCAATGTAAAAGTTCACTCTTATATGCATAAAAACCCCTTGGTTTCAAACACAGCAAGGCAGGTAAAGCAACTTCAAAGGGTATATCCAAAGCTGCCGAGATAAGAGAGAAAAAAAACAGAAAAAAAAACCCAACAACTACTGAGGCGAAATGAAACATAAAAAAACAACAAGGGAACAACATCTGCATGAATTAAAGTTTTCTTAACTTTCAATTTCTGGTCTTGTCATCACCTTTAACAAAAGAAAATATCAATGCATTCTTTTTCTCTCCCGGTGTCTCTCCTGTCAGACCGTTATCATCTCTGTCTGTCTGTCTGTCTGTCTGTCTGTCTCCCTCTTGCACAAGGGCACAGATAGCAACAGCAAGCCCAAGTGGTTTGAAAAACAACAACAAAACAAAACAAGAAACAAACAACAAAGAAAGAAAGAAAGGAGAAACTAATACCAGTGCTAGATAAACAACTCTGGGGTTCCACGCACACAGCGCCAGTGATGCACATCAAATCTGATTCTGTTTGATGGGGGTGTGGGGGTCAAAGGGGTGGGGTGGGGATGATGGGGGTGTGGGGGTCAGAGGGGTGGGGTGGGGATGATGGGGGGTGGGGATGATGGGGGTGTGGGGGTCAGGGGGGTGGGGATGATGGGGTGTGGGGGTCAGAGGGGTGGGGATGATGGGGTGTGGGGGTCAGAGGGGTGGGGATGATGGGGGTCAAAGGGGTCAGGGGGGTGGGGATGATGGGGTGTGGGGGTCAGGGGGTGGGGATGATGGGGTGTGGGGGTCAGAAGGGTGGGGATGATGGGGGTCAGAGGGGTGGGGATGATGAGGGTGTGGGGGTCAGGGGGTGGGGATGATGGGGTGTGGGGGTCAGAGGGGTGGGGATGATGGGGGTCAGAGGGGTGGGGATGATGGGGGTGTGGGGGTCAGAGGGGTGGGGATGATGGGGGTCAGAGGGGTGGGGATGATGGGGGTCAGAGGGGTGGGGATGATGAGGGTGGGGATGATGGGGGTCAGAGGGGTGGGGATGATGAGGGTGGGGATGATGGGGGTCAGAGGGGTGGGGATGATGAGGGTGGGGATGATGGGGGTCAGAGGGGTGGGGATGATGGGGGTGTGGGGGTCAGAGGGGTGGGGATGATGAGGGTGGGGATGATGGGGGTGTGGGGGTCAGAGGGGTGGGGATGATGGGGGTCAGAGGGGTGGGGATGATGGGGGTCAGAGGGGTGGGGATGATGGGGGTCAGAGGGGTGGGGATGATGAGGGCGGGGATGATGGGGGTGTGGGGGCCAGAGAGTTGGGGATGATGGGGGTTTGGGGGCAAGAATAGTGGAGGAAAACAAGTGCAGATAACAACAAAACAACTCTTTACGTTATCTTATAACAACCTGGCAAAGAAAAAAAAAAAGATATAAAAAACATGAATTCTTTTATGATGGTGATATGATCACTCACACACGCACACACACACACACACACACACACACACACACACACACAGTGACAAAGAGACGGACAGAGGGAAAGAGACCAGAATATTGTTGGGAACATTCACGCGAGCTTGCATGCTGGTTGACATATGAGTGGTGGTGACAGGCGAGGAGGCAGCCCGTAATAAAATGTATATTGATACCCTGCCATCCCCCGCCACCCCCTCCCCACACACAATACGCCTCATCACATCAACATACACCTAATCGCCATCACCAGTGCGCGCACGCATGCGCGTGCACACACACACACACACACACACACACACACACACACATCAAGCATACATATACATCGGACATACGCACGTTAAAATACACTGACACACTAAAACGGTCACTTCCACGCACAAAGACACAGCCACATTCGCACATAAGCAAGCAAGCGCGCACGCGCACACACGCACACACCTGTGTATTGTGCCTAACTATGCAGCAGTCATTTTCTGCAATTTTCTGTCTGGACCCGACCCCCTCCATGGGTCCTATATCGTTTTCGTCAACCCTCATCCCCCCCGTCCCCCTCCCCCATCTCCTTTCTCTCCATCCCTCTCTTCCCCTTCTCCCTCTTTATATCTCCCTACCTCTTTCCATCTCTTTCTCTCTCTCCTACCATCCTTTTCTATATATCTCTCTGCCTACCTATTTCTTTATCTCCATCTCAAGCCCTCGATATATATATATATATATATATATATATATATATATAGAGAGAGAGAGAGAGAGAGAGAGAGAGAGAGAGAGATTTCTCCCCCAGTCTCTCTCCTTCCCTCTCTCTCTCCACATCTATATATCTCTCTCCCTCCCTCTCTCTCCTTCCCTATCTTTTTCTCCATCCCTCTCTATACACATATCACCCTCCCGTTCTCCCCCCTTTCTCTCTCCCCCTCCCTCTCTCTCTCCCTCTCTATACACCTATCTCCCCTCCCTACCTTCCTCTCTATCTCTCCCTCCATCCATACCAATTCCTTCACTTTTTTGACTCACTTGTGTAAACAAAGTGAGTCTATGTTTTAACCCGGTGTTCGGTTGTCTGTGTGTGTGTGTGTGTGTGTGTGTGTGTGTGTGTGTGTGTGTGTGTCCGTGGTAAACTTTAACACTGACATTTTCTCTGCAAATACTTTGTCAGTTGACACCAAATTAGGCATAAAAATAGGAAAAATTCAGTTCTTTCCAGTCACCTTGTTTAAAACAATATTGCACCTCTGGGATGGGCACAAAAAAAAGGAGCCTAATTATATGCAAACTGCATTTATTGTTATATTTGTATTTTTTGTATTATCTAAACTTGGCACTTTAAATCTGATATTCTGACCCAACAACAAGAGCAGTCATTATTATCATTTTCTGTTCAAACAGCAACTTCTTTTGCTAAGCATGGAAGTTTTATTTATTTTGCAAACGTTTTGGTGCAGATAGTAAACAAGGGAAATTACTCTGTAATTAATGCTAGGGGAGTTAATTTGCTTTAAACTGATCTTTCTCATCTTAAACATTACATTTTGAAATTATACTCAATACATAAAAAGCTTGGATTTTTTTTAAGTGTATCACAAGTGAGTCTTGAAGGCCTTGCCTCTCTTGTTTATGAATAAAATTGCTGATTTTGTTTAAGTTTGATAGTGTGTGTGTGTGTGTGTGTGTGTGTGTGTGTGTGTGTGTGTGAGAGAGAGAGAGAGAGAGAGAGTGAGTGAGTGTGTGTGTGTGTGTGTGTGTGTGTGTGTGTGTGTGTGTGTGTGTGTGTGTGTGTGTGTGTTGTTAACCTCATTTACCTTGCTGTCCCCTTTTCGCAGAGTCGGAGAGTCGACGCGGTGCAGTTATCAACTTCATAATATCTTCACTCTTTTTCATTTTGTTTTTCACTGCTATTTGTTGATATTGTCGTCGTCGTTGTTTCCTTGCTTCTTTTTCCTGTCTCTGCTTCCGTCTCTCTCGCTCTGTCTGTCTGTCTCTCTCGCTCTGTCTGTCTGTCTCTCTCGCTCTGTCTGTCTGTCTCTCTCGCTCTGTCTGTCTGTCTCTCTCGCTCTGTCTGTCTGTCTCTCTCGCTCTGTCTGTCTGTCTCTCTTGTCTCTGCGATGTGTCCAGCACCTTGAGCGACCAGTGCAGACATGTAGAGAGGGAGAGGGAGGGAGGGATGGGCGTGTGTACGGGGGATGGGGGTGTGGGTTGTGGGGGAGAAAGCACAGGAGAGGTTTTCAAGTCACGCACTGGCAGTCAGTAAGTGTGAAGGAGTGAAAGGAATGAACGACAATCAAAAGTCCCAGGCTTTGCTCTAGTCTTCCGTGTTGTCTGTGCCTTGTGTGTGGGGTGGACGGGGGGTGGGGTGGTGGTAGGGGTGGGGAGTCCTACGTCCGCACGTGTGTGCGTGCGTGCGTGTGTGTGTAAGTGTGTGCGCGTGTGGCATACAGATGTTTTTTTTTCTATCTTTTTTTTATATTTTTTTAAAGAGATTAAATTTAAAAGAAATGAAAGAAAATGACGAACACAACCGTTCAAGAGACACAAGACGGTGAGTAGCTGCGTGTGCACATACACACACACTCACACGCGCGCATATACAGCTACACACATACGCCCCCCCCCCCCCCCCCCCCAAACACCCCTCCCCTCCGATCCCCCAAGAAAACAATAAAAAAAAAAGTAAAATAACCCCTACAGAAAAGTCAATTTAAAATAATAATATTTTAAATAACTTCCATATCTCCAGCATCAGTCTGAAAAGCAGTAGCTGCGATGTGTGTCCTGCTCTGTATCACTGCTGGCCGCTGACTGGCAAGGCGAAGCACTTCGGGAATTTGCCTGTTTTCCTTGTCACCTCTAGGAGCGGTGGAGGTGGGGATTGGGGTGGGGGTGGGGTCCCTAACGGGTAGTGAGGGCGTGCGTGTGTGGGGAGCGGAGGGATGGACAGGAAGGGCGGGGGACAAGTGTGGGGTGTTGAATTTGGGGGGGGGGGGGGGTGTGGAGGGGCGTTTCAACGGTTTGCATATAACACTTGTGACCAGGCTTTCTGTTTGTCTGTCTGTCTGTATCGCCCCTCACCCCTCTCTCTTTCTCCATTCGCGGCTTCCACCACCACCACACCCCCCCTGTCTCTTCCTCTCTCTGTCTGTCTGTCTGTCTCACACTCTCTCTAACACAAGGGATAGCTGACAGCACTGTGTCTGCGTTGACGTTGGTCTAGCACTTCGTGAGGAATTAAAGCCATAATTCATGGGATGAGGAATAGGCGTCATAGCTCCCATATATTCATTTCGCTAGCTAACATTAATATAAACGTGTCTGGCTCTCTCTCTCTCTCTCTCTCTCTCTCTCTCTCACACACACACACACACACACACTCATACACACACACACACCACACTGAGAGCAACCTGTTGAGCTATTGTGCAATGTAGGCAAAAACCTCACCCGCCAACTCTACCGTCATCCCCAACCCCCCAACCCCACCTCCCAGTTCCCCTCCTTCCAAACTTTTTTTTCTCCTGCAGACTTCTTCTTCCCGAAATCAATGAGGTTACCGTCACCTTTGTGCCTCTCTCCCTCTCTCTCTGTCTCTCTTTCTGTGTCTCTCTCTGTCTCCCTTTCTCTGTCTCTCTCTCCCTCCCTCTCTGTCTCTCTTTCTCCCTCCCTCTCTCTTTCTCTCCCTCCTCTCTCTCTGTCGCCCCCTCTCTCTCTCCCTGTCACACTCTCCCCCCTCTCTCTCTGTCTTTCTTTCCCTCTCTCTCACCTCTCTCTCTCTCTCTCTCTCTCTGTCTGTCTCCCCCCTCTCTCTCTTTCTCTCGCAACCAACTTCCTTCCAGTTTAAACACATTTCATCTTTTCTTGTGTTGTGTGAAGACACGGTGGAAGACGTGGGAATGGGACGGAGTGAGGGAGGGAATGTCGCTTCATAATCAGATTTATCAGCACACTGTTGCTGCTGATCTCAGGACAGGAAGAGGGACACACAGAGAGGAGGAGGAGGAGTTGAACAACCGATGATGTTACTGCTGCTGCTGCTGCTGACGACGACGATGATGAAGTCGACGATGATGGTGAAGACGACGATGATCGTGGTGAGAAAAGGGGGGAGGGGGGGAGAGGGGAGAGAGAGAGGGGGGGAGAGAGAGAGAGGGGGGGGAGAGGGCGGAGGTGGAGAGAGAAAGGGAGAGAGAGGGGGTGAAGGGAGGGAAAGAGAGAGGGGGGGAGAGAGAGAGGGGGGGGGGAGAGGGCGGAGGGGGAGAGAGAAAGGGAGAGAGAGGGGGTGAAGGGAGGGAAAGAGAGAGGGAGGGTGAGAGAGCGGAGGGGGAGAAGGGGTGAAGGACCAGAACAAGATGAACAAGAACCGAACAGCAAAGAGAAGAACACAGTGAAGGAGATGGAAAAAGAACAAAAACACATTGAGAAACACACACACACACACACACACTCACATACGCACAAACACTCACACACACACACGCACGCACGTACAAACACTCACACACACACACACACACATGCCTCCCTCCCGTAGATTGTAATCACCGTCTACATATCGGATCCCGGACCCGCCCCCATCTCCCCCCCCCCCAGGCCCCCACCCCCCCACCCCCACCTCCACACACGGCAGTCAGCAATGAGAATGGGCACTTCTGTTTCGGGCTGAAACCACTGCATTACCTCCATGATCACATATGAAGCGCAGAATTTACTACTTTCCGACTCTTCTCTCAGTCTGATTTCAGATTAATCAAAGTCTGAATTGTCTGAAGCCTACCAAATGTCGTCCAATAAAATCCCCCCCCCCCCCCGCCCCCTCACCACAAGAAATGCTATAACGTAAACTTAACTTTTTTGTCAGTGGAACAAAACCAATAATTTGTTCTCTCATGAACAACAATCACAACCCAACAAAAGACGAACGGAAAAGGATGAAATGCTCTCACATTGCTTAAAAAAAAAATCTTCACCAAATTAAAATAGAATAAAATGTAACCAAAAAAAAAAAGTTATACATACCACACAAAAAAAAACAAACAAACAAAAACACGACGAACTGAAAAACTAAAGCATCACACCATGAACAAACAAGAGGCAAAGCCTTCAAGACTCACTTGTGCTTCACGCTTTATCCAGTAAATGAATCATGGGGAGAAAAAAAGAGAAGGGATTTTAAAAAATAATAATTGAAAAGTGCTTTGTATTAAATATGAAATATAAATAAAATAAGCTTGGAAGAAAATAATTAATAAAAACAATAAAACAACAACAGCAACAACAACAACACACACACAAAACGCATCCGAGCGGGATCGAACCATGTATGTTCAGTTCCGAAGCAAGCTGACTGATCCCCACTGCTGCGGCGCATGTGACGTCGTTTGACTGAATTTAATAGTGAGGCAAAATTCACGTTTTCTGCTTCGTGACACAAACAGATGTGATTGTAGTGGACGAAATAACGCCGTTTAAATCATGTTTTTTGTGTTTTTTAATATATCTCGATTATTCTTTTATTTCGGCGGTAAATGAGACGTTGCGCTCGCGTGCGTGTGTGTGCGTGAGAATATATTTTCTTTAAAAAATACAAGAGCTACTGAGAGATTTGCCGTACTTACTTCAAAACGTTTAATTTCAATGGGTGTGTTGGAGCGGGTCGTTTTTCCCTCAGAATTTCCTTCCTGTGTCAAGGAGTAAAATCATTAGGATTGATTTCCTGGCCTGGCCTTCCGCTGTCAGTCTGTGTCAGTGTGAAGAACGAAGGAAAGAAAGAAAGCAAAAGAAAGGAAGCACGAATGAAAGAATGAATTTTTAAAAATCAGTTCGTTGGAATTAAAAAAAATACATGGTAAAGAAAGAAGAAGAAGAAAAAACCCCCAAAGAGATTAGAAATGAAAGAAAGAAAGAAGTAAAGACAGAAAAAGAAAGATCTGAGAAAGAGAACACTTTCTCGATACACAGCGATTCACCTCCAAGACAAAGGGTCTGGAAGCAATCACACGACAGAGTCTGGACCTCCCCCACTCCCGCCCATTCCACCTTCCCCCCCACGCCACCCCCCCCCCCCCCCCCACACACACACACACAAACACATTTCCACAATCCGCCCCTCCCCCACCACTCCCCATCTCGCCCCTCCCCCCTCCACTCCCCCAACCTCAATGCCTTTTCCAACTTGCACCCCTCCTCTCCCAAACAGCACCCTCACACCTGTTCCCAAAACCCCCTCCCCCCCGTCCTCTCTCCCACATAATCTTCCCTCCCCTTCTCCTTCCAACCCCCCGCCCCGCCCCTCCCATTTCACTTCCCATACCCCCCACCTCCACAATATCCACCCTCCCCCCAATCTTGTAACAGAAATGCGAGTTCACAAAACAAAACTAAAAAAAAGCAACAAGCTCTTCCGTGTATCCCACAATAAATCAAATCTAACAACGATCCCCAATCTCCCCACATCCCCTAACATTCACTTTCTGTTGTTGTTGTTTTTTCTTCTTCTGCTACCTTTGTTATTTCTTCCTTGCTGTTCATCTGTTGTTTCTCCACTCTTTCCGGAGTGCGCAGTGCACACTGGACAAAGGTGGCCAACCTCTTTCTCGGACAGTACTGCCACTGGGAAAGATACAGTGCACGTCTGTTCTTGTTGTTGTTTGTTGTTTTCGTTCTCCTGCACCAGTTTCTTTCACAGTGAACAGGCCTGCCGCGTTGTGTTAGAGGCTGGCACGGGTACAACCGATTTACATTGATATATATATATATACGCGCGCGCGCGCGTGTGTGTGTGTGTGCGCGCGCGCGTGAATGTGTGCGTGTGAATCTGTGCGCGCACGCGTGTGTCTCGGCTGTGTGTAGGGGTGAGAAGGGGAGACAGGTCGGATGTGTGGTTGTATGTGTGGATGTCTGAATAGAATACCCTCTCTCTCCCCCTCCACATCAGGTCTCTCCCCCCAGTCAGTTTTCTCACCCCCACCCCCCCTTCTCCCCCAATCCCTAACCTCTCTCCTTTTTTTCCCTCTTCCCTCCCCGGCTGTATCTCTCCACCCCCTCCCCCCCCTCTCCTCGCGCCCTCCACTCCCCTGTCGTCCATATCCACGATGGAATCACGTGCTCATTGCCTCTCAGACCCAAAAGGCATGTCCGGCGGAAATTGCATTTCTCAATGGACGGCATTAGCGACTTTACGAAACCTTCCAACTAACTAACATCAAACTTTTTTCTTCTTTCTTTCCAACAAGTGTGTGTGTGTGTGTGTGTGTGTGTGTGTGTGTGTGTGTGTGTGTGTGTGTGTGTGGAGAGAGAGAAAGGAGTCTACATCTGTGTTAGCATGTAGGCTTTGTACATGTAAGTACGTGAGTGCGTGTGCGTGCACATGAGAGGTGCGAACGCGCAGTGGGGGTGGGGAGGGGTGGGGGGGCAACAGAGACAGACATGAAGAGAGAAAGAGAGAGAGTTGGGATGGTAGGAAGTATGGAGTGAAGAAGATGGGGGGAGAGAGAGAGAGAGGGGGGGGGGTGAGAGAGAGAAGGGGGGAGAGAGAAGGGGGGGTAAGAGAGAGAGGGGGTGAGAGAGAGAGGGGGTGAGAGAGAGAAGGGGGAGAGAGAGGGGTGGGGGTGGTTGGGGGGTGTGGGGGGGAGAGGAACACAGCAAGGACCAAAGAATCTCCCCGCCGTGATGGGCAGACGACCCCAAGCGAGAGACGATCAAAGGGAGGGAACTGTGGGAAACCCCTTTCCTTTCTGAACCAAAAGTCGGATCAATATCGATCATGTATTGATAGCATGAGAGAGACAGAGAGAGAGAGAGAGAGAGTGTATGCGTGTATGTGTGCGTGTGTGTGTGTGTGCGTGTGTGCATGCGAGTGTGCGTGCGCGCGCGCGCGCGTGTGTGTGCAGGGAGCGCCCGGGCGAGAGTAGGTACCAAGGGGGCTTTAAAAGATGCTCAAGCAAGAAAAACGATCTTGCAATAAAGGATCAATAATGGCAGATGGGATACCTGTATTTCTATTAAGAATAATTTTAATCTCTCTCTCTCTCTCTCTCTCTCTCTCTCTCTCTATATATATATATATATATATATATATATATATAAGAGAGAGAGAGGGAAAGAAAGAAAGGATAAAATAAAGAAAAAGAAACAAGAAAAAAAAAGGAAAAGAAAAAAAGACATACATATGGGCTGGGAGTAAAACAGAACAAACGCCCACAAGCCCCCACCTCCCCGGCCCCCACACACAATGTTAGTGTCGGGGGTCCCAGGCAGTGAGTGCAGTGGTGTCGTGTTCAGGAAGCCTCATTTCCGTGGGACAGGACTTTTTCATTGGTGTCAGCAAGACTGCGCCATCACCTCTCTCTCTCTCTCTCTCTCTGGGGTCATTTCTCTATTGCTGATAACTGACATTTCAACTGCTGCGGAAGTGGACGCTTGTGGTATATCAAAGCCATGGCGATTTGTTCCGAAGTGCTTCAAAGTGAACCTGCCAGCAAAGAAACCACCGCACGAAAAACGGAGGTGCCCTGGCACTGGCCCCATCAAGACTCGTGACTGGGAGAAAGTGGAGGAATTTGCACGTGCGCTGGAGGTATCTCTTCCAGACCCTCCCGGTGCCGGTCGATGCCCGTGAACGATGAGCGCAGTTCAGGGACGCTGTCTACACCGCTGCCCTGTCTGCCTCTGGCAGGGAGGCCAGCAAGTCGACAGACTGGTTTGAGGCTCACGCTGAGGAAATGATGCCTGTCACAGAGGAGAAAAGAAATGCCCAGGCTGCATGCAAACCCTGCACCACTGCACGGAACCTGTAGATCCTCCGGACAGGCGCCAGCAGTAAAGTGTGTGTGTGTGTGTGTGTGTGTGTGTGTGTGTGTGTGTGTGTGTGTGTGTCTGTGCTGGTAACTCTCATCCCTTCCTCCATCCCTTCCCCACGATGTACACAGAGGGCGAGTCGCGAGACGATCAAAGGGGGAGAATCCTAGGATGCAGCTTAAAAAACCCCAAAACAAAACAAAACAAAAGCAAAAACAACAACAAACAAAACAACAACAAAGACGCTCATGGCCTGAAAGCCAAAGGAGAGGCTGACCACAGAGACAGGGAAGTGTCGAGATGGAGAGGGCGTGGGGGGAAGGGGGGGACGAGGCGGGGGAGGGGGATGGAAAGAGATGGGTGTAGTGGTGTAAAACAGCATGGGTACTGAACATCTACATCAATGGGTTGTCAAAATGAGGGAGACAGACAGAGAGACATCAACACAGAGAGACAGTTCAGCGCAAAGTATCCCTGGCTTCAACCTCCTCCCTGCTTCCTCTAATCGGTGATGCATATACCCCCCCCCTCCCCCATATAAACACCTTCTCCTGTTTTCCTTGTTCATCACCATCTCCTCCATCTCCTTTAGCCCCGCCCCCCCTCCCAGCTAACATACCCTCTCCCAACACCCTTCACCCCCCCCGCCCCCCAGCTAACATACCCTCTCCCAACACCCTTCACCCCCCCCCTCCCAGCTAACATATCCTCTCCCAACACCCTTCACCCCCCCCCCCTCCCAGCTAACATACCCTCTCCCAACACCCTTCACCCCCCCCCCTCCCAGCTAACATACCCTCTCCCAACACCCTTCACCCCCCCCCCCAGCTAACATACCCTCTCCCAACACCCTTCACCCCCCTCCCAGCTAACATACCCTCTCCCAACACCCTTCACCCCCCCCTCCCCAGCTAGCATACCCTCTCCCAACACCCTTCACCCCCCCTCCCAGCTAACATACCCTCTCCCAACACCCTTCACCCCCCCCTCCCAGCTAGCATACCCTCTCCCAACACCCTTCACCCCCTCCCAGCTAACATACCCTCTCCCAACACCCTTCACCCCCCCCCCCTCCCAGCTAACATACCCTCTCCCAACACCCTTCACACCCCCCCCCCAGCTAACATACCCTCTCCCAACACCCTTCACCCCCTCCCAGCTAACATACCCTCTCCCAACACCCTTCACCCCCCCCCCCCTCCCAGCTAACATACCCTCTCCCAACACCCTTCACCCCCCCCCCTCCCAGCTAACATACCCTCTCCCAACACCCTTCACCCCCCCCTCCCAGCTAACATACCCTCTCCCAACACCCTTCACCCCCCACCCCTCCCAGCTAACATACCCTCTCCCAACACCCTTCACCCCCCCCCCTCCCAGCTAACATACCCTCTCCCAACACCCTTCACCCCCCCTCCCAGCTAGCATACCCTCTCCCAACACCCTTCACCCCCTCCCAGCTAACATACCCTCTCCCAACACCCTTCACCCCCCCCCCCCCCTCCCAGCTAACATACACTCTCCCAACACCCTTCACCCCCCCCCCTCCCAGCTAGCATACCCTCTCCCAACACCCTTCACCCCCCCCCTCCCAGCTAGCATACCCTCTCCCAACACCCTTCACCCCCCCCCCCCTCCCAGCTAGCATACCCTCTCCCAACACCCTTCACCCCCCACCCCCTCCAGCTAGCATACCCTCTCCCAACACCCTTCACCCCACCTCCTCCAGCTAGCATACCCTCCCCCATCACCCTCTAGCCCCCCCTCCCCCAACTAACATAACCTCCCACCAACACCCTTTAGCACCCCCATCCCCCGGCGTTAACCCCCTTCCCCCATACAATGGTAACTCATAGGCAGCGTTTCACCCATTACAATAAACCCTGTCTGACCCTCCAACCCAACCCTTTCCCCACCCCACCCCCCTGTTTGTTCGCTCGTACCCTTCTTCTGTTTCAGTCCCCTTCCCCTCACCCGACCCCCTTCCTTTATCGATCCCCGTCTAGCCCGGGTTTCGATCTGCAGTGTCACCAACAAAACAGTTGTTCCCTCTAACCCGCCATCTCCGTCAGAGCTCGTCCTCTTTAGAACCGTGTCAACTTCCGAAAGAAAACAGGATATCATTGGATAAAATCAAATATATCAAATTAAGCTGATATAAAAGCAAGATGCAAAGCCTTCACGGTTCATGTGTGATTGTTGTGTGCAACAACAAAACCGAAAACGCCGGCAGTGGAGGGCGTGAGGAGGAGATGGGCTTTGGGTGTTACCAGTGCATGCTCACAGCGACTCAAATCGTATCTTTGCTCACCAACAGAAACAAGTGTTTCTCAACCGAAAGCTGTGTGTTTGGAAACGCAGCAATTTTTTCTTATTTCAGCAGCCCACACTGATCGGTGTTTCAATGTTTTACGGGTATAATACAAATCCATCAAGGTTTCAAACTTTCCCCGTTTTCATCACGACTTTGCGACTTCAATAAATCGTGAAAAGATCGCCAAACGCTTTTGTGGCGTGATTCACAAGATAATCACTCCGGACAGACGGCAACATTGTGATGGGCGGATCGGACACGTTCTCACACTCTGATCAGTCCTTCACCAACTGCCTCGCCTACAAAGAGAAAATTCCAGATAAATAGTTCCTCACTGTCGGAGTCCGTGAAAACTAACGCTCATCTTCGAAAACTGCGAATGTTTATCTCTCAGTGATAACGGACTCTGGTGGCATATCTATAAACCGAAAACGTATACAACCGCGCATGCGTAGTGTAAGTTAGTCTAAGGTTAAGTCTAACCGGAGATTAGAAAAGAGAGATAAACCACTTGCAGAAATTGCTGAAGCCAGGCAGCCTGCGCCGCGACACGCATTCATTATTCATGAGCTGCCTTTGCCCCGCCCAAACCGAAGGAAAGCGTCAGTCAAACGCAGTCTCCTGAGTGATTTTATAATTTGGATTACACCTTTTTTCCCTTTTCTGTTTGCTTCATCCCATGCAGATGTCAAACTCAATTTTGTTGTGAATAACATTCCTAAATATTTATATGTATTTGTTTACTTTTATTTCCCTATCACCACAGCACCATTTTTCACGAGTCGAAAGATGACCTCCATTGCGGAAAACTATAATATTGGTCTTATCGAGATTCACTGTTTGTTGTAGTCTGTCTGTTTCTTGCTTAAGGGCATTTAATTGATTTTTTAACCCTATGGGTGTGTCAGACAAGAGAACAACATCATCAGCAAATAGCATTAAGAGCAAATCTGTTGCACCAGGTATCATTTGTATTCCATGTCTCCCCTTCTTTGATAACTCCACTGCCAATTCACCGATGAAAAAGGAAAACAGCTGTGAGCTTAGCATACAACCTTGTTTAACCCCTCTTGGACACTGAAAAAAGTCTGAATAAATACCTTCGTCACAAACACATACAAGTACAGAATCGTAGATGCTTTTAACAGCCATGTAAAACTCCGGAGAGAGAGAGAGAGAGAGAGAGAGAGAGAGAGAGAGAGACAGACAGACAGACAGACAGACAGACAGACAGACAGACAGACAGAGACAGAGACTTAGAGAGAGAGATAGAGCACAATACAACGGTCTGCTCGGGCAACATGAAGCGTTCGTATATATATGAATTATATATATGATTATGTACATATAGATAGATTTAGATTTACATACTGATAGATCTATATGAAATTATGTATGTATGTATTCATGTATGTATGTATAGACAGATGTTAGAAGAGAGACAGAGCTGAATATGTGTTTTATGTTTTGATATATATATAATATATTTTGTTGTTGTTGTTGTTGTTGTTGTTGAAGAAATGGTGATGTAAACCAGAAAGTGTGAAGAAAAAGTAGCGTTTCGAAAACGCAGTTCAATAATTTATAACTGTCTCTCTCATGTGCAACATTGCGCTGGGGGGGGGGGGGGGGGAGTTGGTGGTGGGGGGAGCTGCTTTATTTTCCTTTTATATTATCTACATTCAAGCAGATGCAAACGTGCTAAAAACCAAGCAAAAATGAATCGGTTTTCATTGTATACAGCGAATCTTACTACACGTGGGAAATTCCAGGCATAACTTAACTTTCGCTTTACTGCAGCTGAACCGTCAGAACCGACCAGTTTCCTTCAGGTGGGGAAGGAGAGGGTGATTTACCCCCACCCTTCCGCACTGCGTGTGTGCCCCAAAACGGCTTCAGCACTGTTATAGACAGTAAGAAGGGGCCTGCCGCGAGTGGTTTATCTCTCTTTTCTAATCTCCGGTCTAACTGACAAAATCTGGGCCGCAAGTCAAAAAGATCTGTTGATTCAGATGATCGTCCGTGCTCATGACATGCACCAATGGGAGCCGCTGCAACACTATTTACAGACACATGACCACTTGGGAGAATGCAGAAAGTTAGACCTTAATGCGGAGTGTAAAACACCATAACCTTTCTATGCCTTGAGTCATATTTTAAAATGTAATATTCTACAGTGAGAACAGTTAAAAAAATTGAATTTTTTAAAAATCCCGTAGTATAATACAGAATGATCTCCCATTACTTGGCATAATTTTGTTAAACAAACAAAACAACACATATAACTAGAATATCTGCAGCAAATAAACAACAACAACAACAACAAAAACCAACACACACACACACACACACACACACACACAAACACACACACAACACACACACAGTGAAACAATATACAAAAAAATTTGATGGTGATGAAGATGGCAAGAATGATGATAGCGATGATGATGCAATGACGTAATACACTAACACCAATTGTGCTCTGTGTCTGTCTCACTTTCAACAACAACATAGTACTATTGCTACTACCATTGCTGCTACTATTAAAAACTAATCAAAAAATTACTTGAAATAGATACACAAACATATGACTAAGTAGATCAATCAATAAATAGAATGAATACATGAAATAACTATCCATTCAATTAATGAATAAATATGAATAAACCCCCAGACAATTCAAGCAGGAGTTATACCATTATGGTGAGACCAGTGTGTTCCCCATCTACCCCCCGGGAACCCCCACCCCCACCCCACCCATTTAGAATACAATACAAATAAATAAAGACAAGCAGTCTGACACGTTTCATATCCTATACATCCGGTCTCAAACCTCCACCCCACCCCCAGTACCTCTCCCCTCACTCTGCTTCTTTTTCCAACCCCTCACCCCCACCCCCTTACCAGACACCCCCCTGCATCTCAGTCTCCCTCTCTCCCTGTGAGTGCCCTCGGGAGAACTCAAGGCCCCGACCCAATCAGACAACCTCCACGGCAGCCTTCTGCAGGCACGGGGAGAAGCCCTTGTTGTTATGCGGAGGGCGGATGAATAGCTTTTTCCCCGACACCCCAATACCTCTGCGGATTCAAGTTTCTTTCTGTGGCCGGCCAAAACTTTTCTTTTTTCTGTTTGCTTGCTTGCTCATTTGGTTGTTTGTTTTTATTGTAAGGCAGGGTGGAAGGGTTGTTTTCATTGTAAGGCGGGGTGGAAGGGTTGTTTTTATTGTAAGGTGGGGTGGAAGAGTTGTTTTTATTGTAAGGTGGGGTGGAAGGGTTGTTTTTATTGTAAGGTGGGGTGGAAGGGTTGTTTTTATTGTAAGGTGGGGTGGAAGGGTTGTTTTTATTGTAAGGCGGGGTGGAAGAGTTGTTCTTATTGTAAGGTGGGGTGGAAGGGTTGTTTTTATTGTAAGGTGGGGTGGAAGGGTTGTTTTTATTGTAAGATGGGGTGGAAGAGTTGTTTTTATTGTAAGGTGGGGTGGAAGGGTTGTTTTTATTGTAAGGTGGAGTGGAAGGGTTGTTTTTATTGTATGGTGGGATGGAAGGGTTGTTTTTATTGAAAGGTGGAGTGGAAGGGTTGTTTTTATTGTATGGTGGGATGGAGGGGTAGTTTTATTGTAAGATGGGGTGGAAGGGTTGTTTTTATTGTAAGGTGGGGTGGAAGGGTTGTTTTTATTGTAAGATGGGGTGGAAGGGTTGTTTTTTTGTAAGATGGGATGGAAGGGTTGTTTTTTTTGTAAGATGGGGTGGAAGGGTTGTTTTTTTTATTGTAAGATGGGATGGAAGGGGTTTTTTTTATTGTAAGGTGGGGTGGAAGGGTAGTTTTTATTGTAAGCTGGGATGGAAGGGTAGTTTTATTGTAAGATGGGGTGGAAGGGTTGTTTTTATTGTAAGGTGGGGTGGAAGGGTTGTTTTTTTATTGTAAGGTGGGGTGGAAGGGTTGTTTTTATTCTAAGGCGGGGTGGAAGGGTTGTTTTTATTGTATGGTGGGGTGGAAGGGTTGGTGGAAGGGTTGTTTTTATTGTAAGATGGGGTGGAAGGGTAGTTTTATTGTAAGATGGGGAAGGGTTGTTTTTATTGTAAGGTGGGGTGGAAGGGTTGTTTTTATTGTAAGATGGGGTGGAAGGGTTGTTTTTATTGTAAGGTGGGGTGGAAGGGTTGTTTTTATTGTAAGGTGGGGTGGAAGGGTTGTTTTTATTGTAAGATGGGGTGGAAGGGTTGTTTTTATTGTAAGGTGGGGTGGAAGGGTTGTTTTTATTCTAAGGCGGGGTGGAAGGGTTGTTTTTATTGTAAGGTGGGATGGAGGGGTAGTTTTATTGTAAGATGGGGTGGAAGGGTTGTTTTTTTTGTAAGATGGGGTGGAAGGGTTGTTTTTATTGTAAGGCGGGGTGGACGGGAAGTTTTTATTGTAAGGTGGGGTGGAAGGGTTGTTTTTATTGTAAGGTGGGATGGAAGGGTAGTTTTTATTGTAAGCTGGGATGGAAGGGTAGTTTTATTGTAAGATGGGGTGGAAGGGTTGTTTTTTTGTAAGATGGGGTGGAAGGGTTGTTTTTTTTATTGTAAGATGGGATGGAAGGGGTTTTTTTTATTGTAAGGTGGGGTGGAAGGGTAGTTTTTATTGTAAGCTGGGATGGAAGGGTAGTTTTATTGTAAGATGGGGTGGAAGGGTTGTTTTTATTGTAAGGTGGGGTGGAAGGGTTGTTTTTATTGTAAGGTGGGGTGGAAGGGTTGGTGGAAGGGTTGTTTTTATTGTAAGATGGGGTGGAAGGGTTGGTGGAAGGGTTGTTTTTATTGTAAGATGGGGTGGAAGGGTTGGTGGAAGGGTTGTTTTTATTGTAAGATGGGGTGGAAGGGTTGGTGGAAGAGTTGTTCTTATTGTAAGGTGGGGTGGAAGGGTTGGTGGAAGGGTTGTTTTTATTGTAAGATGGGGTGGAAGGGTAGTTTTTATTGTGAGGTGGGGTGGAAGGGTTGTTTTATTGTAAGATGGGGTGGAAGGGTTGTTTTTATTGTAAGATGGGGTGGAAGGGTTGTTTTTATTGTATGGTGTAGTGGAAGGGTTGTTTTTATTGTATGGTGGAGTGGAAGGGTTGTTTTTATTGTATGGTGTAGTGGAAGGGTTGTTTTTATTGTATGGTGGAGTGGAAGGGTTGTTTTTATTGTATGGTGGAGTGGAAGGGTTGTTTTATTGTAAGATGGGGAAGGGTTGTTTTCATTGTACGGTGGAGTGGAAGGGTTGTTTTTATTGTATGGTGGGGTGGAAGGGTTGTTTTATTGTAAGGTGGGGTGGAAGGGTTGTTTTTATTGTATGGTGGGGTGGAAGGGTTGTTTTATTGTAAGGTGGAGTGGAAGGGTTTGTTTTTATTGTATGGTGGGGTGGAAGGGTTGTTTTATTGTAAGGTGGGGTGGAAGGGTTGTTTTTATTGTAAGATGGGGTGGAAGGGTTGGTGGAAGGGTTGTTTTTATTGTAAGATGGGGTGGAAGGGTTGGTGGAAGGGTTGTTTTTATTGTAAGATGGGGTGGAAGGGTTGGTGGAAGAGTTGTTCTTATTGTAAGGTGGGGTGGAAGGGTTGGTGGAAGGGTTGTTTTTATTGTAAGATGGGGTGGAACGGTTGGTGGAAGGGTTGTTTTTATTGTAAGATGGGGTGGAAGGGTTGGTGGAAGGGTTGTTTTTATTGTAAGATGGGGTGGAAGGGTTGGTGGAAGAGTTGTTCTTATTGTAAGGTGGGGTGGAAGGGTTGGTGGAAGGGTTGTTTTTATTGTAAGATGGGGTGGAAGGGTAGTTTTTATTGTGAGGTGGGGTGGAAGGGTTGTTTTATTGTAAGATGGGGTGGAAGGGTTGTTTTTATTGTATGGTGTAGTGGAAGGGTTGTTTTTATTGTATGGTGGAGTGGAAGGGTTGTTTTTATTGTATGGTGTAGTGGAAGGGTTGTTTTTATTGTATGGT
The DNA here is from genome assembly GCF_041734735.1 of Babylonia areolata. NCBI lineage: Eukaryota > Metazoa > Mollusca > Gastropoda > Neogastropoda > Buccinidae > Babylonia > Babylonia areolata. Next base: position 9,848,850 of record NC_134888.1, on the reverse strand, counting down.
GGAGTGGAAGGGTTGTTTTTATTGTATGGTGGAGTGGAAGGGTTGTTTTATTGTAAGATGGGGAAGGGTTGTTTTCATTGTACGGTGGAGTGGAAGGGTTGTTTTTATTGTATGGTGGGGTGGAAGGGTTGTTTTATTGTAAGGTGGGGTGGAAGGGTTGTTTTTATTGTAAGGTGGGGTGGAAGGGTTGTTTTATTGTAAGGTGGAGTGGAAGGGTTGTTTTTATTGTAAGGTGGGGTGGAAGGGTTGTTTTATTGTAAGGTGGGGTGGAAGGGTTGTTTTTATTGTAAGGTGGAGTGGAAGGGTTGTTTTTATTGTAAGGTGGGGTGGAAGGGTTGTTTTTATTGTAAGGTGGGGTGGAAGGGTTGTTTTTATTGTAAGGTGGGATGGAAGGGATGAGGGAGCTGCGATAAGAACCAGCAAGATACAATGACTGAAAAGGCAGAGACAATGCAAGGGAGAGAACCGAGGGATGCTCTGTTCCGGTATCGACTCTTTCAGAAGACAGCTGAGCCCCCAAACAAATGACTGAATGTCAGGACAAGTGTGAAAGGGGAAGAAACCTGAACTCTAGTGCTAACTCACTCTCTCATCATCGTCATCATGCACGTCCATCGCGAAGGACAAAGTCAACAGTGACTCGGGAGACTGGAGATGCTCAAATGTGGCCGCATTGTAGGCAGGCCACAGCAGACGATGTCTCACTTCTCTGTCGAGGACATGAAGATGCCTCTTCACAAACACCAGAACCCCTTTGTGTAGTCAGTAGAAATGCTGCTGGGGCGTGTCTGTGTGTGTGTGTGTGTGTGTGTGTGTGTGTGTGTGTGTGTGTGTGTGTGCGTGTGTGCTCGTTCTTTAGTTTAGCGTCTTTTCACTATCAGTGATATTAGACGTTAAAAAAAAGGTGTGGGGGGGGGGACAAGGGAAGAGGAAAACAGAAAAAAGGCAAACTACCGTAAAATGTATAACTAACATGCAATTACATTTAACAGTAACAATTCAATAATGATAATAATAATAATAATAATAATAATAATAATCAGAAACCATTAACACACTTCTGAAGTGCATTAAAGGAATGTAGAAATAGGGCTATGAACTAATGCCTGTGAAAGTTCGACCATAAGAACCTCGTCAGAAATAACTTTACAAAAATCACCTGCAGAATTATTCTCTTTGAAATACTTGGGCAAGAAGGTACGTAACTGCTGACAGTGAAACCAACAATGATGCAAGCTGAACTGCTTACTACAGATGCATGTAACATTTTTACTGTACTTAATCTTCAGCACATCAAGTTTTATACGGAAGAAAGTAGAGGTTATTAATCTTGTGTAGCAAGCTGGTGGATTCTGTATCTTTTCTTTAATAATATTCTCGGGGAAAAATGTTCCTTTATGTTTTAAAAACTTCCATCGGTTATGAAATCGACCCCATGCTGATTTTTCTAACAAAGTGTATGCCTCTTTTACAGAAAGACGGACATGTATTTTTGTCGATTTTTCTGAATCTTGTACTCCTCTTTTAGCTGCTTTATCAGCAGTTTCATTGCCATTATCGCCCACATGAGAAGGCACCCAACAAAAACTGACCTCAGTCCCTTTAATCCTTAAACAATGTACCAAATGTGTGTGTGTGTGTGTGTGTGTGTGTGTGTGTGTGTGTGTGCAAGCGTGCATAATGGGGGTGGGGAGCAGCTACTGATGAAAGCCAGATATGCAGGTGATGAGTTACGTCATGATGAGTCCACAGTTGGTTCCGTTGTCTTCAGGCTTTCAAGATAAATACAGTTATTTCTTACCCATCTCTCTTTCCCTCTGATACATCGCTATTGCAGCCAGAAAAAAATCCATCAGATCTTACCGTTGTTAAATTCAAATCATCTTTCATTTAATTAAGATTCGGAACACACGAAGTTACAAATAATCAGCGTTCTAATTTTAAAAAGTATACTTAAGACGGAATTAATGTGCTGGCAATCTGGCCACAAGCTGTTTTATGAAAGAAATACACATCCGTACATATACACAATTTGAAGATTGCCATGTTGCCCCAACACATCAAAACGAAGTGAGCAATGTGACCAAAGCTGTAGCACTGTTTGCTTTTTACGCGCTACAACAAACATCTCAGAGCTCTTAGCCTGAAATGTATGACAACATTTCCAATTGTCCAATAATTCATATTCTTATTAAATTCACCATCTAAATGTTTTTGTTAATTTCGTTCATTCTTTTCGACGTTTGGTCTATAATTGTAAAACATGTGCATCCAGATGTATGTAGGTAGGTGACCTTACACTGAAATTTCTGAGTTCACTCTCTGAGTGTGTGAGTGAGTGTATGAATATGCATGTATGTATGTATGTATGTATGTATATATATATATATATATATATATATATATATATATATATATATATATATATGTGTGTGTGTGTGTGTGTGTGTGTGTGTGTGTGTGTGTGTGTGTGTTTGTGTTGTGTTTCCTTGTGTCTGTATGCATGTGAGTGGAGAGAGACGCATCTGGGAACATTGTTTTAAGTATTATGTTGCATGCACACGCTGACAAACACACATGCTCGCATACACATACACACGCACGCACACATACATACATATTCAAGCAAACACATACATACACACACGCACACATACTTATTCACATGCACTCACACCCATGCACTCACGTGTGCACGGATACGAATGTTTACGCACATGCGTGTGCTTACGTGTAACTGTTAACTGTGGATCATCTAAAGATTAATGATCAATCTGTCTGATTGTCTTTTTTTCTCACATACATTGCTTTCCTTCATGAATCGATCAAGAGGTTAAAAAAAAATTTCCTTGTCACCGATCGAATTGTTATTGACAAGACGGTTCTGATTCCGATTATCCAACAAACAATTCATCAAATCACGGTTTTTATGCCTGAATACGGTGCAATGGTGCAATGAGAGAGAAAGTCGCTGAGAGAGAGAGAGAGAGAGAGAGAGAGAGAGAGAGAGAGAGATTGTTGCGAGGAACAAAGAAGACAATATAAAAACAAGAGGCAAGGCCTTCAAGACACTTGTGATACACTTAAAAAAAAAAAAAAATCTAATCGTTAAAATGTGTTCTGTATTTATTATTATAAAGCTTCGGGTAAAAAAAAAAAAAAAAAAAAAAAAAAAAAAGTCCTAACGGCAGATTCGAACCCCGCGTGTTCGGATGAGAAGAAACTGTCTTATCCATTACACTATCGTGGCTCCCTAACTGATGTTCAAAAATATAATATTTAAACATGTTTTTTTTTTTTGTTTTTTTTTTTTTCTTTAAAGGGCGATAAATCGATTGCGGTATTCGCAGTGAGAACGCTGTTCAAATCATATTATTCTGGTGTATCTTGGGCATTCCAAAAATCTTTAAGGACAATTAAAAATTCTTTTCAAGTCCGCGGTAAAGGAGACGTGGCTATCGCGCAATCCCGCAATCACACTGCAACATTTAGCCGTTTTCTCTGGATCTAGATAGATGTACAAGTTTAGTTACACCCGGTTGACAAGGTCGATTCAATTTCTCTTTTATGTTCATTCTAGTTTTATAGTTTTAAAGTTGATATGAAAACTGAGTATTTTGTTAAACTAATAACATGTAGAGCCAAGTACAAGTACTTCTAAACGTTGTATGAAGTGAAAAGGACTTCATTTTGAGGACAGTCAAGACTGGAAGTTTTTGCGTTTCATCAATTCAAGGGTATTAACTCTCATGGTTTATTATTTTTAACTGTGAATTCCGACTGATTCTATGGATATCTTTATGGCAGTTTGGGGCATAATTCAGTAAGTGATGAAGCGTTCACAAATCTTTCTCCGAATAAATATTTAACGGTCTCCTTCTCCAACTTTCCATCACATGTTATCGTGTATTGTCCATTGAATATAGGATTGAACAGGCAGGTCAACAACTTGAAACAAAATGGCGTCCTTCGCGTTCGCGAAGAATATAAGCACGCGCTTTGAACATGTATAAATATGTGTACGCAACTGATTTTTGCCCATGACCTTCAGGGCTCAGCCAATAGATCAATAAAGTCCACTCGTCGTATTGACTTTAGTATTTTCTGAAAAAGACCACTTGGGCGAATGAACATAGTGAAAGCCCTGTACACTGAGAGTAAAACACACAAGCTTTTTATGTATTGAGTATAATTTCAAAATGTAATGTTTAAGATGAGAAAGATCAGTTTAAAGCAAATGAAGTCCCCTAGCATTAATTACAGATTAATTTCCCTTTTTTACTATCTGCACCAAAACGTTTGCAAAATAAATATAACTTCCATGCTTAGCAAAAGAAGTTCCTGTTTGAACAAAAAATGAAAAAAATGACTGCTCTTGTTGTTGTGTCAGAATATCATATCAAAGTGCCAAATTTAGAGAATTAAAAAAAAAAATATATATATATATATAACAGTAAATGCAGTTTGCATGTAACATGGCTTTTTTTTTTCTCCCCCCCCCCCCCCCCCCCCAATCCCAGAGGTGCAATATTGTTTTAAACAACATGACTGGAAAGAACTGAATTTTTCCTATTTTTATGCCTAATTTGGTGTCAACTGACAAAGTATTTGCAGAGAAAATGGCAATGTTAAAGTTTACCAAGGACACACAGACACACACACACACAGACAACCGAACACCGGGTTAAAACATAGACTCACTTTGTTTACACAAGTGAGTCAGTAATATGTGAATCATATATCCACACTTGACTGTTTACACAAAAACGATAAAGACTCGCCGTCCCAGTTAACACTCGCGGTGGAAGGCAGATAACCTTTCACAGAAGCGAGGACCACGGACACTACCAGTGGTTTCTTCCCTTTAACACGTCCGTGACCGAATGAATGGACGAGTTGCCGATGGCTGCATGGACAGCTGCTGGACAGCGAGGTGGTTGTTTTCTTTGCCGATATGGTTTTGTTCACACACCGGAGAGGAACCAGAAGACGAAGAAGAAGAGAATGGAAAGAAAGAAAGAAAAGAAAAGAAGAAAGAAGCTTTTTTTTTTAAAGAAGAAGAAGAAAAGATAAATATGTAAATAAAAAGAAGAAATGAGAGACAGAGAGACAGAGAGAGAAGGGAAAACGAATGAATAAAAGAAAGAAAGTTATTTCAAATAAGAAAAAAAAAGAAAACCGAAGGAGGAAAGGATATAAAATAAAAGCGCGAAAAGTGTTTCAGAGAAAGAAAAGGTGGAAAACGAAAGAAAGAAAGAAAGGATAAGAAAGAAAAGGAAACCAAGAAAGAACACAAAAAGAGGAAGGTTCTTTCAAAGACAGGAAAGAAAGAAAGAAGGAAGGTAAGAAAGAGAAAGAAAGAAAAAGAAAACGGAAGAGAGAAAATGTGAACAAAAAGAAAGCATGTCCAACAGTCCATGCAGGAGCCCTGAAATCCGCATCTCTCTCTCTCTCTCTCTCACACACACACACACACACACACACACACACACAGAGAGAGAGAGAGAGAGAGAGAGAGAGAGAGAGAGAGTACTTTCCATTAAAACGTAATAAAAAACGTGAATGCGGAATTTGAAAGAAATATGTTTCATATTCACATTACAGTTTGAAAAACACATCAAAGAAGTAAACAGAAAGAACGGCTTGATGAAGAAACAAACGAGAAACTGAACAAATAAATGAACAACCAACAACTACAGGAAGAAACAGACGAATAAACAAATAAACAAATAAGACATATAGGTATCTACAGTTATTGACAGACATTTCTACATAAAAAAACCCAAAACATCCACAATAAACTAAGTGATTAAATAATAAGGAAAGGCATATTGTGGTCATGGTCAAGGAAAAATGGTCAGAATTGATTTTTTTTTAAATCAAAAGAGCCGATGTTCCTCGCACAATAATGCTCTCTCTCTCTCTCTCTCTCTCTCTCTCTCTCTGTCTCTCTGCAGACACTGGCAAACAAGCCTCCCGACCCTCCCACCCCTCTCCCCTCCGCAGACAACCTCTGTTCCCAGGACCCTCCCTCCCTCCTCCAATCTCCCCTCTCCGTCACCCCCCACCCTCTCATACTATCCCCGTCATACCCCCTCCATCCCCCTTACCTGAAAGCCAGGGCCCATGAACCAGAGCACACTGTAGATCTGGTGAAACAGGGAATTGGCGTACTCCGCGTCCATCACTCCTCCTCCACGCCTCGCTCCCCCCTCCTCTTCTTCCTTGTGTGTCTCCCCCACCTCCCTCTTGTCCACTGTCAGAGCTGTCAACTGAAATGGAATCTGGCTGCTTCCGTCTGCTGTCCATCCAGGTCACATCTATCCACCAGGTCACATCTGTCCACCAGGTCACATCTATATGTCTTGTTGAGGGCCCCGTGCCACAGCTGACACAATGGACGACATTCGCTGGCCTCTCTCTCTCTCTCTCTGAAGGCAGATCTTTTATTTTACTCCTTCTTTTCCTTCTCTCCACCCCCGTCCCCTCTCAGAGAAGAGAGTACAGTCTGGAGTAGCTACTTTTCAGTTTCGTTCCATTCCGCTGTCATTGGGTTTTCGATGGATGAAGACTGTGCGCCTTCCGAGACACCGCCCCGACTGGTCACCTCACCGCCCGCCCTTTCTTTCAGGATTTTTCAAAGCCCAGCTGATTTTTTTTTTCTTTTTCTTTTTTTTTTTTAAAGCCTCTCCATATAACACGATTTATTATTTTCGGTATTCCACGATGATTAAAATTTTGTCGAAAGTGAGAATGTCTTAAGAAAAAAACAAAGGTTTGCCTTTCAATGTCTTCAGAAAAGAAGGTTTGCCTTTCAGTGTCTTCAGAAAAGAAGGTTTGCCTTTCAATGTCTTCAGAAAAGAAGGTTTGCCTTTCAGTGTTCTGTTTTAAGTCCCCTTCTTTGTCGTTTTCATTTAATTCTTCCTTCGTTCAGCAGCCGTCTGGTTTCAGTGTGTCTCTTGGCCCCTTTCACTGTCAGAATTCACGTCAGCTCTATGCTTTTCTACTTTCGATCCCGACATTTTCTTTCGAGAAATCAATAGTCTTGATACCATGCCATTCTTTCGCAGGGTCAATGGTTTTCAGTAACATGAGCTACTTTTTCGTGGAGTTATTTATTTTTTTCGTTTTAGTACAATGTCATTCTTTCGTGGGATCAACCGTTTTCAATCAAAAAGTCTCTTGAACGAACAATGTCCCAGCCTCACCATTTTGTCAGTCAAAATATATCATTCTCACTGGAAGGCCCGAGTCTCACAATCTAGTGCTATGATGCCATGGCCACCTTTTCCCACCACCTTTTCCCCGTATATCTAAATTACTCAGAGGAAAAGCGTGCGTCTCTTTCTCTCACTTCAATTCTCCTCTCTTCTGCTTTCCATCAAGACTTCATCGCTGTTGTGTATTCAAGGCCTTGTTGTTGTAACGTTTGCGTTCAGTCACAACAACCTGTCACCTTTCAACCACAACAACCTGTCACCTTTCAAGGTGTGCTCAAAGCCCATGATTCCAGACCCCTCTTTCTCCTTCACCTTTCTGCTGTGCTCCTCTGTCTGTCTCTCTCACTCCTCTCCCCACCAACAGTTTTGCTCTACGTCATGTCTTTGTCCATCCTGCTCCCCCAGTCCCCCCATCTGTTTTGGATCAAGGCTTGCCTCGTTTATTGCCTCTCCCCGCTGGCCGTGTTCACCTGTCTCTCATCAACAATACTTCACTTCAGTCAGGGGGGGGGGGGGGGGGGGGAAGGGAGGGGCACAGGGCCAGAGGGGTGGGGTGGGGGTGGGGGTGCAGGGACTTACTCATACAGCACGGGGGTGAACAGGGCGAGTTATGTCATGTTGGGGAGTGTGTGGATGAGTGAGTGAGTGAGTATGTGAAGAAAATAGAACAGAATAGGATAGAATAAAATAAAATATTTCAATGTCATAAAACCTTAAGGCTTAGACACAATAAAACATAAACATGAGTGTCTATGTATGTGTGTGTGTGTGTGTGTGTGTGTGTGTGTGTGCGCGCGCGCGCGCGTGTGTGTGCGTGTGAGTGCGTGATTAGAATAGAATAGAATAGAATATTTTTGCCATAGAATCTTACTGTTTATAAGACACAATAAAACATAAATATGAGCCTCCCCCCTCCCGCGCGCGCGCGCGCGCGCGTGTGTGTGTGTGTGTGTGTGTGTGTGAAGGAGAGAAAAAAAAACAACAAAAAAACGACAGCGTGTATGTGTGTGTGTGTGTGTGTGTGTGTGCGTGCGCGTGTGCTCGCGCATGTGTGTGCCTGAGTTTGTGTGAATGGTGCATGCGTGTATCCACGCCCTTGCATGCACGTGCGCGCGTGCGCGTGTGTGTGCGTGAAGATGTGACTGCGTGCACACTTTGGTTGTTTCTACATACACAGAATGCAGATTGTGACAATGCTCCGAATGTCTTTTGAACCTCCTCTGCCAGACATCCTTGCTTCATGATGCTCTGTAATCAGGCAGAAATGCATTGCCTCATCTTTTTGTGACGTGTAGCTGTCGTGGATTTCGGTCTTCTCCTGACACAAACCAGACCGTGTTTACCTCCACATCATGATCAGATGGGCAGTGTGTGTGTGTGTGTGTGTGTGTGTGTGTGTGTCTGTGTCTGTGTGTGTGAGGAGGGGCAGGATGGCAGAAGGAGAGAGAGGAAGAAAGGTTGGTGGAGGAAAAGAGAGAGTTGAGAATGGAGAACATGCCATTGAGAGAGAGAGCTAGAGAGGAGGGAGGGAGGAGGGGCGGTGGCGCGGGGGGGGGGGGGGGGGGGGGGGCCTGGGGAAATGTGTACAACAAAAACGGACAGGAGTCAGACAGCGTCCCATCGTGAACTGGTGTTCTCCACATCCCTTGACCCGTGGTAGTCTGTTTCTCCCTTTAACCTTTCTCTTTTCTTTCGCATTCATGTCTGTTTAAAGTACTGGATGTAAAACAAAACATCACTGTGCCTTTTCCCCTCTGAAATACAATTTCCTGTTGTTTCATCCCCAGTCTTTCTGTCTCTCTGTCTCTCTCTGTGAGTGGAAGCATCAAAGGGCCAGAGAGGTGGAGCGAAAACTGGTGAGTAAGGAGACAAGACCGGGATTTCTGCAGGACATGTCACCTGTCTCCCCCCACCAACCCCCTCCCCCGCCCATCCAACCACTGAGGTATGTGTGAACACTACACCCCACTCACCACGGAGCTCTTTGTGGAAGATGACAGACATCACCGTCATCAGCTGTGTCAGCTGTACACCATACAGACATCCACCACTGTGAAGTCATCACAGACATCCACCACTGTGACGTCATCACACAATCTGCCCCCTTTCTGGTATGAAATCCAGTCCAGTGCCAGTGAGGACATTTTTCACGTGTGACTGACGATACCGGCTGTTTTGACCATACGCTTCCACTGGTGATCCTGCAGCACGAATGATGCTCTGGGTCAGCATAGCGGCTTCACAGACAGTGACCAACAAGATGTGGATGAGGACGTCTACATCTGGGACACAGTGCACCGGTGTAGGCTGGTAGACAGGAGACAAACCGTGTTTCAGCTTTTCAGGTCAACAGCAAGGTGCTCTCTTCCCGAGCACCTGTGGAATGTGCACTGGCAATTGTGCTGTTGTATGGATGACCTCCAGTTCCACTCAGACTGCTTGTCGCCCAGCACAGGGGTCATTTCACGTTCAGCACTGTGTCTGACACCACCAGTTTGACGATTCTGTTGACCGGATACTATGATTCCGGCTGGGATATAACGATTACCGGCGTAGCGATACTGTCCCTGACACTGTCAGTGTTGTGAAAGCCACGAGTCCCCTGGGGGCCAGGCTTTCCGGTGTGAAGGACAGGCCAGCAATGTGTGTGCCCACACCAAGGTTCGGTTCGGGAGGCGTCAGTGCAATCCAACAATCCGATCATTGTCCAGAGGTCAATCCACACACAGAGCACCCAACTCCCCACACCATCACTCTACCATCCAACAAACAACCCTTCTCCAGACATTTTCTGAACACCCCTTGAACACAAGGCATAGGTAATTCAGAATTCCAGATTTAACACACCACCACCCCGACTCAACACACAATAACACACCCTGCTCTTCTCAGCACACTCGTTGTCAGCATATCTTGGCAAAAGATTTTGTCTCTCTACCAAAGCCTCCACGTGCGTGTCTTTCTGCCTAAGTAATTCTTTCTTTTTCCCACAGCGAAGAGAAACAAATAGTGGAGATGAGTGGAGCAAAGTATACCGTGGACCTTCTCCCCAAGAAACTGTACAACGCAGATTGTCGTGCAGATACACACACACACACACACACACACACACACACACACACACACACGCACGCACACCACTCGCGCCGACGTACACAATTACAGGAAACAAATGAAAGAATTTTTTAAAGTAAAAATAAAATCATACAAGAAAGCTAAACCCAGGCTACAACAACAACAAACAACTCACATATATGTCCCCATACCCCCAACAGACACCCACAGAAATTGTAGAAGCCGAAGTAGTAAGCTCTAGACACGGCTCAAACTTTTCTCCCGAGAAGTGGCTTTTTTCTTTCTTTTTTATTACGTGTGCCAGTGAGCCAGCAGCATTCGCTAGCAGCCACAATCACAGGTACAGGTGAGCAACATTCCACTGCACTCTTCACCCCAGCCCCCACCTCACAACACTCCCACCCTCCTCCACACCTTACACCACCCCACAGGGGAGGGAGGGTAGGAGGGGCATGCAGAGGGTGGAGGGTGAAGATGAACTCTCCACCTTGCTGCCCAGCATCCTGCTGTTGCTTGGCCCACACCTGTGGGGCTCTCTCTCACACACACACATTTCTCTCTCTTTGAATGAAGCTTCTTTCGCAGCAGTAACTGTGAGTCATGTACAGTTCACTCCCACGTCCAAAAGAGTGTATATAATTCTCCAATACTGACAAGTCATCTCAGCCGTTCCCAGTCTATCTACGGTTCGTTAGAAGAGCTTGTCGGTTCCGAGCCAACGTTTGAGGGAAGGCTGAAATAGATTATCTTCTTGCAAGGCAAAAGACCGTCTTACATGTTCTTGTTGTAGTAGCTGCTGAGCTGATCTCTCTCTCTCTCTCTCTCTCTCTCTCTCTCTCTGTGCCTCTGTGTGTGTGTGTGTGTGTGTGTGTGTGTGTGTGTGTGTGTGAAACAGAAAGGAGAGAGAGAGAGAGGGGTGGGTAGGGTGGGGTCGGGGGTCGGGGGCACTGTCATTACAAAAGTTGAAGATCAGATGAAGAAACAGACACACGCCTCCACGACATCTTCAGCAACGCGAACACCACGTGACTATCAGAGCAGTGGAAATCAGCAGCACGTCAATGCTCACTGGCTGACTCCACACAGGCACGGGCACTGTTCGGCCAGCCACAGCACAACAACGATCACCGTTCACATCACAGTCACACCACGTGACGCCATTTGTCCACAGTCTGCCCCTTTCTCCAGGCTGACTCCCACACCTCCTTCAGTCCCCCTTCCATCCCCCCTCCCACACACACACCTCCTGCAGTCCCCCTTCCATCCCCCCTCCCACACACACACCTCCTGCAGTCCCCCTTCCATCCCCCCTCCCACACACACACCTCCTGCAGTCCCCCTTCCATCTCCCCTCCCACACACACACCTCCTGCAGTCCCCCTTCCATCTCCCCTCCCACACACACACCTCCTGCAGTCCCCCTTCCATCTCCCCTCCCACACACACACCTCCTTCAGTCCCCCTTCCATCCCCATTCCCACACACACACCTCCTGCAGTCCCCCTTCCATCTCCCCTCCCACACACACACCTCCTTCAGTCCCCCTTCCATCCCCATTCCCACACACACACCTCCTGCAGTCCCCCTTCCATCTCCCCTCCCACACACACACCTCCTTCAGTCCCCCTTCCATCCCCATTCCCACACACACACCTCCTGCAGTCCCCCTTCCATCCCCCATTCCCACACACACACCTCCTGCAGTCCCCCTTCCATCTCCCATTCCCACACACACACCTCCTGCAGTCCCCCTTCCATCCCCCATTCCCACACACACACCTCCTGCAGTCCCCCTTCCATCCCCCATTCCCACACACACACCTCCTGCAGTCCCCCTTCCATCTCCCCTCCCACACACACACCTCCTGCAGTCCCCCTTCCATCTCCCCTCCCACACACACACCTCCTCCGTCCCCCTTCCATCCCCCCTCCCACACACACACCTCCTGCAGTCCCCCTTCCATCTCCCCTCCCACACACACACCTCCTTCAGTCCCCCTTCCATCCCCCCTCCCACACACACACCTCCTTCAGTCCCCCTTCCATCTCCCCTCCCACACACACACCTCCTTCAGTCCCCCTTCCATCCCCCCTCCCACACACACACCTCCTGCAGTCCCCCTTCCATCTCCCCTCCCACACCTCCTGCAGTCCCCCTTCCATCCCCCCTCCCACACACACACCTCCTGTAGTCCCCCTTCCATCTCCCCTCCCACACACACACCTCCTGCAGTCCCCCTTCCATCTCCCCTCCCACACACACACCTCCTTCAGTCCCCCTTCCATCCCCCCTCCCACACACACACCTCCTTCAGTCCCCCTTCCATCCCCCCTCCCACACACACACCTCCTTCAGTCCCCCTTCCATCTCCCCTCCCACACACACACCTCCTTCAGTCCCCCTTCCATCCCCCCTCCCACACACACACCTCCTGCAGTCCCCCTTCCATCTACCCTCCCACACACACACCTCCTGCAGTCCCCCTTCCATCCCCATTCCCACACACACACCTCCTCCGTCCCCCACGCACAGGGTCAGCACTGCCGAACATCCCAGGGCAGTTGGCAGAAGAGAGAGCGAAGCAGCAGCTCCTAACTGCCCACAGTGGGTGAAGACACGGTGAGCGACTCCCGGTTTTCCTTCACTGCGTAATAAATACATGGCTCAAAAAGAGAGAAAGAGTGAACACACACACACACACACACACACACACATACACATGCTCACGTGCACACACGCGCGCGCGCACGCACGCACACACACACACACACACACACACACACTCACACACACATATACACACTCACACACACACACACATACACACTCACATATACACACTCACATATACACTCACACACACACACACACACACACACACACACACACACACACACACACACTCACACACACACGCGCGCGTCTTCCGTCAAAACAACGCATCGCAGACACATTGAGGTTGTTGGGGCGCGGGGGGAGGGGGGTAGTGGGGAGGGGGGGGGGAGAAAAAGTTGAAAACTGGAATAAAGAGAAAAACAAGAAAAATAAACAAGAGAAGGAAGTGCAAGTGGAAAGCGGTGGAGCAAAGGGTAGACGATTATATTAAAAAGAAAAGAAAAAATAGAAGAAAGAAGACAAAGCAGTACAGGTGCAATAGATGGGTTATTTCAGAGAGAGAGAGAGAGAGAGAGAGAGAGAGAGAGAACTCAAACATTTTACTAATTAAAATAAACATCGAAAAAAAGAAGAAATAAATCAAACAAAGTAGCAGAAAATGGAGATGAAGAAGGAAAAAGACGACAATAGAAGGATACAAGAAAAAGAAAGGAAGAATAAGAGAGAGAAAGAAAAACGCCAACTGGATGAGATCATAATCCAAACTTAGGAGACTGAGAAACAAACCAAGTGATCATTTCAAAACAACAATTTACACAAAAGTATATATTTGTTTCATAAAATTTAAAAGCAAAACTGTACATCATGTCTTGAAAAAAACAACTGTCCAGAGCCTTCAGACTCACTTGTGACACGTGCTTTTTCCAGTAAAGAACCATGAGAAAAAAAAATTTTAATCATTAAAATGGGTTCTGTATCAAATACTATAAGGCTTTGGGAAAAAACAAAACAAAAAAAACAACAACAAAACTGGCATGCCAGTGGGATCGAACCAATGGTGTCCTGTTCAAAATTCTTTTAATTCGGCCGTAAAGGAGACAGCGTTGACATCGCCTCAGGCACACCACAACATGTATCTGCACAAACCAGTCTATAACACGCTGAGCGAAACTGAAAGAAACGATCAATTCAATTTTTTCTTTAATGTTTATGCCACTTAATTCAGTATCCACTTTAAAATATCCATGCAGTAAACACATCGATGGCGTGGTTAATGTTACTGTACGTGTTCTGCCCATAATTTGTATTTCTTTTAATTGTGAACAAGAAAAACGATGTCATGCCGTCTTCGTGCCAAACACCGCCTACGTTCCAGAAACTGGGACGGTAATGTGGTGTTGTTGTTTTTTTATTCCGGATCGAACCTCAACGATATAAACCGTTAATGATCCGGAAATACGGCTTTAATCAGAAAACTTAAAAAAACTGTAATATGTATGACTGTAAAGAGTTTTCAAACTATGTTTAATCCAAATTTGGTATTGGCGGACAACGAATTTCCAGAGAAAATGGCAATGTTAAAGTCTGCCACGGACAAACAGCAACACACGAACACACACACGCACGCACGCACGCACGCGCGCACACACACACACACACACACACACACAAAAACAAAAAAACAACAGGTTATAACATAGACTCAATCTGTTTACACAAGTGAGTCAAATGCAAAACTAAAATTTGGAAACCACAAATGAATAGAAAGGGGGAACTATAAAAAAAGCGATATGTTATAATCACGAACTTCTGATGATTGGGGAGAGAGAGGAGAGAAGGAGACGGCGGGGGGAGGGGGGGGGGAGTGGAGAATGAGATGAGGGAGGAGAAGATAAGGATACAGAAAAAGAGAGATAGAGACAGACAGACAGACAGACAGAACAGCGTGCACAAGAGAGAGAAGGGTGATGATAATCACAGACTGCATGATGATGAGGAAAGGTGGGAAAGGTGGGAGAGGCGGAGGGAGGGGGTGAACGGGGAGCGGGTGGGAGGGGGGGAAGGAGGCAGGATGCATTTGGCGGCTGAGCTCCAAAGAAAAATAGAGCGAGTAGGTAAACAGTGCAGCCGCACAACACATGCACAGGTAAAGGCACTGGGGTTTTCAGAGAGGTATTAAATGGTGTTGGGGGAGGAAAGGCAGGTGTACACACATGGCTTCTCTCTCTCTCTCTCTCTCTCTCTCTCTCTCTCTGTGTGTGTGTGTGTGTGTGTGTGTGTGTGTGTGTGTGTGTGTGTGTGTGTGTGTGTGTGTGTGTGTGTGTGAAATCACTAATTTGCGCTTGCATCAGTTAGAAAGCTCTCTCTCTCTCTCTCTCTCTCTCTCTCTCTCTCAACGATGGGATATTATGCGTAAAGCAATTCTGTCGACCAACCTGTTTGCCTGTAAAAGAACTGAGAGTGAAAGATGTACGAAAACCCTGAATGTAATGATTTATGACGACACTCGTAGACATCCGTTGTATACCCTATCGATAGCTGCTGTAATCACCATGACAACCAGAAAATGTTTATCAGAGATGTTAAAAAAACAAACCCAACATATTCCAGTTATAGTCGATCGGATGACGAATGGAGATTTGAGAGTTGTCCAAACAAACGCACAAGGTCAGAATCCCTTTGTCAGCCTGTCTGTTACAAAACGAAAGCTGTTGGTGACAAAAGAGGTCTAGCCATGTCTATTTTCTGCGCATTTGGACACAGAGCATACTGTTGTCAGCCCTGAACTAAACAATTAGTCCTGGGGCTTTCTCCAGTGATGATGTTGATCTCACCAGAGATTCCTGGAGGTGAGTTTGTGGGGGATGTTTTGTTCTTCTGGCTTCATTCCCACTGTGTATGTGTGTGTGTGCAGCACGCGCAGCCCCGTGTTTACTGGTCTGTCATCTTACCATCTCTCTATAATCAATCAATCAATCAATCAATCACTTTACTGCCTGATACAGAGTACAGAAGTTTGCCTTTAGGCTCGTCGTAAAGAAAACAAACCCTTATTTTAACTTTTGAAAGTAAAGACATTTATTCTATGATTTAAATCAAAACACTCCCACGAACATGACGGGAGATGGTTGGGAGTGAGGGACGGAGGGGCGTTGCACCATCAACATCACAGTACACTTGTTCACAATAGAAGTACGAAGGTTCCACATTACAAATGCATTACTTAATAAGTCTTAATTATACAATTAAACTTGGTTATAAATACATATATAACAAGGAACCTTTGAAAAATGCACACTAACACAGTCACACACACTCAAACACACACACACACACACACACACACACACACACACACATCCAGGACCACAATGCAAGTTTAAGAACAAATAAGTCGCAGATTAAGACCATTTCATATGTAGAATAGTAAATGATTCATATGATAAAATAAAAAAAATACTAAATGAATAAATCACTTCATCTATTGGATTAAGGCACACAAAATCTAGATATAGATCACAGACATGCAAATAAAAGCTTAATTTTGTAGGTAACAAGATAATCAAATATAAATCACACTGTACGACAGTTGAGTATAAAACAGATACCGCTGTAGGAACGAAAGATTTTTTAAATATGTTTTTCTTTGCAAGCGGCATTTTATACCGCCGACCAGAGGGAAGCATATCAAAACAGGGGTACAGGGGGTGAGAACGGTCATTTGTAACCTGGACAGCCTTCCGCCTCACTGCCTGGTGGTACAGATCATCTAAGAACAGTTGTTTAGTTCCGGTAATTTTGCCAGCCATGTTCACAGTTCGAGCTAGCCGTCCTCTGTTTTTCCTACTGATACTTCCATACCAAGAAACAACGTAAAAGATTAAAATGCTTTCGATAAGACTTCTGTAAATGTTCTGTAGTATATCTGGACTAACATCAAAAGCTCTAAGCTTCCTCAACAGATATACACGTTGATGGGCTTTCTTTACTATCTTTACTATACATATTTCTCTCTTTCTCTCACACACACTTTGCCGCTTCCCTTTTCTCTCCGTCTGTCTGTCTGTCTGAATCTCTCTCTCTCTCTCTCTCTCTCTCTCCCCTTGTCCCTCTTTCTGTTTCTTTGTCCTACCACGCAGGCCTGTGCATACTAACCCCCGTAACCCTCCCCCCCTTCACACACACACACACACACACACACACACAGTTCCGTGCTTTATATTACTGGCACTGAAGAAAGAGCAATTCAGTTCGCTCTCCTGATCTTCGCTCCACTTCGAAGCTAATTCAAAGAAATCATGATCCTTTTGGACTCTCTCTCTCTCTCTCAAACTCCTAAGAACTCCCAATGCCCCAACCATTCTCCCTCTCTCTCTTTTTCTCTCCATTACTTCTCATAACTTCTCTTTTCTTTCTCGTTTTTTTCTTTCTTTCTTTACTCCTTCCTTCCTTCCCCCTATCATTCCTCTTTCTTCTATCCAATATGTGTTCTACCCCTCGCAGGGCCTCTCTAATCGATAGAGCCCAGACAAGGTACGTTCATTTCAGCCCGATTCTCCGAAATGTAATACAGCATTTATATTTCAGATTGCGCTACGTCACGGAATTCCAACGGCTTGGTAAGAGGGTGGGGAAGGGGGTGAAGCGAAAAGCGAGGATGAGAGAGAGGGGAGTGGGGGTGAGGCGGGGATGGGAGGGTGGGGGTGCTATGGAGGCAAATTCAGAAAGACAGACTGAGATGGAAACTGGAAGAGTTAGAAAGCGGGGGAAGAGAAAGGGGAAGAATGAATTAAAGAGAGAGAGAGAGAGAGAGAGAGAGAGAGAGAGAGAGAGAGAGAGAGAGAGAGAGAGAGAGAGAGAGAGAGAGAGTGGCAGACAGACAAACAGGCAGAAAACACGACACAGAGAACTTCGATTAATATTCAACAACAACAACACAACAGGACATTCCAAATAGTATTGAACAATGCACGTCAATGACGACATAGCCGGTATGATCGATCTGAACCAACAATTATCATTTGCAGTCAATAAATCGATCAAGGGAGAAAGAGAATGGGAAGGTGGGGAGGGGGGATCTGGGGGGTGGGGGGGGTGAGGTCCCATTTGAAGGGGAGGTTGTATCTTTTCGTGTGGTTACATTAACTATGCAATCTTACTACATGCATACAGAGAGAGGGAGAGAGAGAGGGAGACAGGCAGACAGACAAACAGAGAATGGGAGTTTAAGCAGGGTATAGTCGGACAGTGTGAAGGCAAACAGCAGGGAGTTGGCGCCAGAGGAATTTCCCCAACAATAATATACAGCACGGCCCGCCACCACTTCCCTGTCTGTCTGTCTGTCTGTCTGTGCCACCCCCACGCCATTCCACCCACACACATATACACTCCCCACACGAACAGGCCAGACATTTCACATACCCGATTCTCTTCCTTCCCTGTCATAAACACCTCGGTCTGTCTGTCTGCATGTGTGTCTGTCTGTCTGTCGGCCTCTCTCTTTCTCTTATGCACACACATACACACACACACACAGAGATAGAGAGGGGGTGCGGGGGGGGGGGGGGGAGTCAACAGAAACAAAGGGAAGGGGAAAAGAGATGATGATGTTGGAGAAGACGGAAAAGGAACGGAGAGAGACAGGGGAAAAAACACGAACAAAAGGTTTTGGTTTGTTCGTTTATTTTTCTACTCGGGGGAGAGAGAGAGAGAGACAAGCATGACAGTTTTATCACTTTCCCTCAATCAACCATGGGGCTGCACTGACTCAGAGAGATAGGGGGGGATGAGGGAGAGAGAAAGAGAGAGAGAGGGGGGGGATTAGAGATAGAGGGCAGGGGAAAGGGAGAGAAAGAGAGAGGGAGACAGAGAGACAGAAAGGGGGAGGGAAAGAGAGAGAGAGCAGGGAGAAAGAGAGAGGTGAAATAGAGGGAAAGGGAAAGGGAGAAAGAGAGGGTAAGACAGTAGAGTAAAAGAGAGACAGCATCATGGTTTGAGACAGAGACAGGCGGCCAACAGACAGACAGACAGAGAGACAGAGCCCCCAAGAAAGAAATGTCCAATCAGGTGTGCCATGAACAAACAAAGGGCTGTCACTTCCCTTTCCCCTTCCCCCCCACTTCCGGGTTCTTCGATAGCTCATAGGGTCGACAGTTCATCGTTTTTCTTGCTGCCTTTCAATTGTCTTTCTTTCACAATTACTTATTTCTGTCTCTTCCTTATTTCTTTCTTCTTTTTTTATAATCCTTTATTGGCTAATGTTTTTTTGTGTGTTTTTTTGGGGGGAGCGTATTTTCTTCTGGTGAACTCTGAACATAACTTGATAACATGTGTGTGTGTGTGTGTGCGCGCGTCTGTGTGTGTGTGTGTGTGTGCGCACTTGCGCGCTTCTGTCTGTGTGTCTGTGTATATGTGTGCGTCTGTGTGTGTGTGTGTGTGTGTCTGTCTGTCTGTCTGTCTGTGTCGGTGTGTGTCTCTGTCTTTGTCTCTGTGTTCGTGTCTTTGTGCATAATAGTGTGTGTAGTGTTCGGGTAGCGGGGGAATACAAAAATATTATTCATGTCTGGCGTAGACAATAGGAGCATTGTAGGCAGTGCCGATAATGAAAAGGCAGCATGAATGGATGGAATATTATTGGCAAAATGCATATGACACTGCAAGATGGGATTGGGGGATGGGACAGGGTAAGGAGAAGCTTCGAAGAGACATCGAACATATTCACTGAGGGTAAAAAGACAACTGGCAAGCTTCTCTTCAACATGCCCTCACAACAACAACAACACACAAACATATATTTTTAACCCCTTAAGACCAAACAAACGAAGTAGAAAGAAAAGGAAGAAAGAGGAGGACGAGGTGGTGGAAAAAGACATGAATAAAATAAAAAGAAAGGAAGAATGAAAAAAAAACCCACACCATCAACGTGATGAAATAATACTCCCAACTACAAATGTTTGGAAAAAAAAAATCAAGTGATGTTTCTAAAGAACAATGCAGACGTAATATATATTTGTCTTAAAAACTTATTACAGAGAGAGAGTGGGGGACAGGGAGACATCAAGCGGTGGATGAGGGAAAGGGATAAGGTGGGTAGGAAACAGGACAGGGGGAGATAACAAGAACACGGAGACAGAGAGAGAGAGAGAGAATGGGGTGTGTGGGGTGTTAGAAAGAAAAGGAAAAATCACAATGCACAAAAACTGACCATGTTCAATGTACTCGCTGGGTAATGGATGATTTCCTATGACTATACTGCACTACAATATACCATTCGCCGCATTCACACACAAGAACAGCTACCCCCCCGCCGCGCACATACACACACGCGCGCGCGCACACACATCACAAAGAGTTACCTGAGGAGGCGAGCCGATAGGATGAATACGCCGTCGCCGTTTCCATGGCAACTTGACACGCAACATCGCCTTTCGGCACAGTTTGCGGGCGGTCTTCATCATGGTGACAAACTCGTTTGTCTCCCCTGGTTATTTCTTGATGTCTTTCTCTCTCAACTCTTGCTTTACTCTTCACAACTCTGTTGCACTTTAGGCTTTTGTCCTGTAGCATTAAATCTGACCTCCACTCTGTCTTCTTCACAACACATTATTGTCTTGCTTGACAACGATGTTGTACTGGTCCTTAGGATTTCTTTAATTGTATGTCTCAGCTCTTCTTCACAACCCAATAACTCTCTAAACTCTTTATAGTAGATGTCCACCTTCACAACAATATAACTTGTATCACAGTGACCTCACTGACCAGGGCTATGCACAGTAGTCCATTTCAGGAAGAGGGAGACAAAAGAAGCCGTCCAAGAAAGCCTAACCTCAACCGGGACACTGGCCTGGACCTCTCCCCAGTTCACGGCAGTTCAGACAGCACACGGTCGGTCACCTGTGATCAGGCAACTTCAGTGCACCACTGAACTCCGTGCACCCACACACTGTCCACCCCAGGACCTACCTGCATCAGTTTTGTTGAAGTTGGTGAGAGACCATCGCAGTAATATCCAACTGAGTTGCAACTTTTCTTTTTCTGAGTAAAGAAAACTTTGTCCTGTCTACGTATACCTACCAGAATCAAAATTCTCACCTATGACCCAACTCTTTACATACATGCACACATACAATTACACACATATTTTGTAAGCAGGGGGAGGGGGTACAAATACGTTGCACTGGCTGTTTGAGTTTTCCTTCCATTTGACAATGTGTGTGTGGTTTTTCTATCGATGTTCTGTCGTCACTTTCACTCCTGTCCTGTGGTCTGTCTTAACCTTTCTTCTTCACATCTGTACAAATCTGCAGACCTTTTTCTGTTTCTGTTTTTGACAATGATGTTGTACGGGCAGTTTATCCATGGTCCTTCGACACTATTGTTTTTGTGATGGTGTTCAGAATCTCTCCTTGTCGCCTTCACTGTTTTGCAAGTGAATTTTGGGTTTCATTTATTTCTGAACTATCTGTAACACAATTCTGTCATGAAATCTTTCCTCCACAACTCTGTCACGAACTCTCTCCTCCACAACTCTAATGAAATCTCTCCTTCACAATTATCATGATATCTTTCCTCCACAACTCTATCACGAACTCTGCTCCACAACTCTAATGAAATCTCTCCTTCACAATTACCATAAACTCACTCCTCCACAACTCTCCTTCACAGCTCTGTCATAAACTCTCTCCTCCACAGCTCAGCTCTGTCATAAACTTTCTCCTCCACAGCTCTGTCATAAACTTTCTCCTCCACAGCTCTGTCATAAACTCTCTCCTTCACACCTCTATCACAGTCTGGACTGTTTTCTTGGCAGTGATGGGACCCTGTGTGCTTGTTGCTTTCTGGACACTTTCCTGTCCGATGTGACGCTGTTTGTGTGGGATGTTTTTTGTTTTTCTTTTGGTGGTGGTTGTGGGTATCTGCTGTTTGTCGCTGTGTGTCCTCTTGTAATCGGTGTGTCTGTTCCGAGCTGGCTTTGTGTTTCGTCGTTCGTTTCGGATCAGCTTTCAACCAGGCTTTTTGCTGTTGTTGTCTCCTTTGTTTTTTTAACCCTTAAAAAAAATTGTCGTTTCTTTGTTGCTGTTTTTTCTTTCTCGCTTGTTTCCCTGATAATGAAAATTTTGTGTTCTCTCTCTTCTCTCTCTCTTGATTTCTTCTTGTCCACTGTTTTTGCGAGTTTCGTTGTGGGTCACTGGATTAACATAGGCTGTGTTTGTTAATCTTTTCCTCCTCCCTTCTGTCCATCACGTTCTGTTTGGCTGTATCCTTGTCAAGTCTTCCTGTCTGGCTCAGTTTTGGAAAACTCCGTACGACCTTTGTTTTTCTCCCTTCACCTGAAGCTGACTTTGTGCACCGAGTCCTGTGTCTGGCTGTCGCTGTCTGTGGTCGTCTTCTCCCCCTTTCTCTGCTGTGTTGGCCTTTTGCCCCGTGCTTCTGTTTCTGTGTCCAAGTCACTTGGAGTCTGGTGTCCACGCTGAATTGATTTTACTTTTTTTTCTATGGCTTGGCTTCTTCGCTGCTATTCACTGCTGGCCTTGTTACCACACACAACTGGTCCTGACGTTTGTTTGTTTATTGCTGTTTTCATTTTGTGTGTGTTCCTATTCACTTTGTGTCTGGTTTCTGCAATGTATTATTCCTGCCTGTGTTGATCTGTTGCTGCCTCACTTCTCGTCTTCCTGTGATCTCTGTCCCTCCCCCTTTCTCTCCACCCTGCTTCCACGTGTCACCGTCAGCGTTCTGTCTTTTTTCGGTGTTTTTTTCCTGTCCGTTTATTTCTTCTTTTTCCCACCTGCCTTACTACTTTCCTTGCTCACCATCTCTCCTCCCTCTTTCCAAATCTTCGGTGTTTGCCACCACCCCTTCTTGTTTACAAACTTTTCTTTTCACTCTTGCAAAGAAAGCCGTTTTTTTGTGTGTGTGTTTTTTTTTAAATCTGTTACTTAATAGCAATTTACAGTTTCAGCATTCTAGAAAAAACACAGTAAACTTTATATATGTAATCAAGTTCCCCAACACGCATATTACATTGTTTTGAAGGTTGATACGACTACAGTGGCTCTGTTCGTGAAGGGTCAAAGTTTCGCGGTATTTCACAATATTATCAAGTTTTCAGAACACAATCACAACTGCATTTCAATCACCGAATCCACACGTATTACGCAGTTCTGAAGGGTGATACGTTCCACACAACTTCTGTGGTTTCTTTGGTGACACAGTGTAATTTTCACGATCTCTATCTCGGTACTTTTCCTCTCTTTCTCCTCACTTCCACAAATCCATCGTCTCTATTTGCCTGTCACTCGTCCACTGTGAAAATATCTCCTCTTTATCATTCGATTCCTTTTTCTTTACTTTTCGTTTTTCTTCTTCTCCCGGCAACAGATCGATCAGCCTGTCCCTCTCTCTGTGATCAGCGCACACTGCCTCCACACACCACTGTCCTGCCCTTCCCACACCCCTTGTCACACACCATCCCTGCCCCACTCTGCTCTGTCTGCCTGGGACACTGGTGGGAGTGGTGAAATGCTCCCTCCCTATTTGTGTGTGTGTGTGTGTGTGTGTGTGTGTGTGTGCGTGTGTGTGTGTGTGTGTGAGGGGGGGGGGGGAATGCAAGCTGCACGCACGTGCGCGCGATTTGTGACCGTCACTGGTAGGTTTCGACCGAAAGAGAGAGAGAGAGAGGTAGGTCAGGTCAAATCACTGTGTTTCGCTACCTATCACAGCCATACAGGCATCCCCCTCTCCTCCCCTCCAACCACTACCAGTGCTACTATTACCTCCACCAGTGTTACTACAATTACCACCACCAGTGCTACTATTACCTCCACCAGTGTTACTACAATTACCACCACCAGTTCTACTATTACCTCCACCAGTGTTACTACAATTACCACCACCAGTGCTACTATTACCTCCACCAGTGTTACTACAATTACCACCACCAGTGCTACTATTACCTCCACCAGTGTTACTACAATTACCACCACCAGTTCTACTATTACCTCCACCAGTGTTACTACAATTACCACCACCAGTGCTACTATTACCTCCACCAGTGTTACTACAATTACCACCACCAGTGCTACTATTACCTCCACCAGTGTTACTACATTCACCACCACCAGTGTTACTATCATCACCACCAGTGGTACTGTTACCACCACCACAGCCACTGTCATCGTCATCACTACCAACGAAAGCCTGGCTCCGTCTCTATCTCTCTCTCTCTCCTTGTTATTTATTGTTGTTATTTCAATTACTTCTTTATTCAATCATTTAGTTTGGTTTCTCTCGTGCGACGGGGTGCAGGGGTTCGGTGGAGGATGAATGTATGTATGTGTGTGTGTGTGTGTATTGGGGGGGGGGGAGGGCGCGCGGGGGGGGGGGGATCTGCGGGCGCTCCACAAGAGCACCATCACATGAAAACCCAGAGACCATTTTCAGTTCTGTCATTCCTTGAACAGAAACATGCGACACTCTTCACTTCCTCTCCACGCACACCAGACGACGCTACGATTCTGTGACAGGCAGACAGACAGACAGACAGGGGTAACCTTAAACTAGACGGGATGCAACAGTCTCCATTAGGTAGACACGACAGGCTGATAGACCCCCGCCCCCCTTCCACCTCTTCTCCCCTTCGTTGAGGTGGTGGGGATGGTGGGGTGGTGGTGATGGTGGGGTGGTGGTGATGGTGGGGTGGTGGTGATGGTGGGGTGGTGGTGATGGTGGGGTGGTGGTGATGGTGGGGTGGTGGTGATGGTGGGGTGGTAGTGATGGTGGGGTGGTGGTGATGGTGGGGTGGTGGTGATGGTGGGGTGGTGGTGATGGTGGGGTGGTGGTGATGGTGGGGTGGTCTGCTGTGTTTGGTGTCGTGCTGCGTGCTGGCTGTGGCGGTGCTGGTTTTGTTGTGCTTGTTGTGAAGCTTGTGTCTGTGCGACGTTTGTCTGTATCGTTCGTGTGAGAGCTTCTCTGTTCGTGGTCGTCGTTGCTGTTTTTATTGTCTGTTGTTTCTGTTGCTCGACATTGTGCTTGTCGCTTTCATTGCTGATTTTTTTAAAATTATCATTAATTGTGTGTGTGTATGTGTGTGTGTGTGTGTGTGTGTGTGTGTGTGTGTGTGTGATGACAGAAAAGAGAACTACCTTGTTTATCCAGCCACTCACTGACCGACTTCAGCACATTCACTCTTCTCCACCTGTCTGAACAGAAGCAGACTGCAGTTACCCCCCCTCCCCCACTCCCCACCTTAACCCCCTTCTACTCCCTTCATGTGTAATGATTACAACTAGTTGTGTATTATACACCTGCCTGTTCTAGAGACGCAGACAGCGGTCTCCTGCATCCACTGATTTGTCTTTTCTTCTTCTCTGTTTTCTTCTTTCTTTGTTCCCCTCTAAGTTCAGTTCACAAAGACAGCAACCGTAGCAAAAGTGGGACTTCTAATTCAGTGTTCACCAGTGCTCCGGCTTCCAGGCGCCGTTTCAGCATATCGCTGTGTGTCCTTGGGTAAAGGCACTGTTCCTCACTCCACCCAGGTGTTTCAGCATATCGCTGTGTGTCCTTGGGTAAAGGCACTGTTCCTCACTCCACCCAGGTGTTTCAGCATATCGCTGTGTGTCCTTGGGTAAAGGCACTGTTCCTCACTCCACCCAGGTGTTTCAGCATATCGCTGTGTGTCCTTGGGTAAAGGCACTGTTCCTCACACCACCCAGGTGTTTCAGCATATCGCTGTGTGTCCTTGGGTAAAGGCACTGTTCCTCACTCCACCCAGGTGTTTCAGCATATCGCTGTGTGTCCTTGGGTAAAGGCACTCTTCCTCACTCCACCCAGGTGTTTCAGCATATCGCTGTGTGTCCTTGGATAAAGGCACTGTTCCTCACTCCACCCAGGTGTTTCAGCATATCGCTGTGTCCTTGGGTAAAGGCACTGTTCCTCACTCCACCCAGGTGTTTCAGCATATCGCTGTGTCCTTGGGTAAAGGCACTGTTCCTCACTCCACCCAGGTGTTTCAGCATATCGCTGTGTGTCCTTGGATAAAGGCACTGTTCCTCACTCCACCCAGGTGTTTCAGCATATCGCTGTGTCCTTGGGTAAAGGCACTCTTCCTCACTCCACCCAGGTGTTTCAGCATATGGTTGTGGCCTTGGATAAAGGCACTCTTCTGCCATGATGATTCCTCAACATACCTCATATACTCTACCTTTTACTGTATTTACTTCTTTTATTATCAATAATAATTTTTGGAGGAACGTGAGGAGAGAAGGGGAGCTATTTGTTCGTGGTTTTTTTTTCGTTTTTTTTTCCCCTTTTCTTTTTTTCTCTTCTTTTTTTTTTCTTTTGTGTTTTGTTGTTGTTGTTTTTGTTTCCTCCGTTTTGGTTGATTGGATGTTTGTTGTTTTCAGACAGCTGCTCATTCATATACATTTGCTGTTCTCATTGCCCTGATGAAATAAAATTTTGTTTCGTTTCTTCTTCTTTTTCTCATTCGTCGTCCTCGTCTTCTTAGCCCCTCCCTTCTCCCCCCCCTCTCTCTAAGAAATACAATTTCACAATGAACACACCTGCTATCAGGATCTTACTGTCTCTTGAAAACAGGTACGTCAACATACACGCGGACACACACACAGAAACAGGAAGGGAGAGATAAAGAGAAGGGGAAAGAAAGAGAGAGGAGGTTGAAGAGACAGACAGAGAGACACGTAGACAAAATATATAAACCATCAGAGAGAGACAGACAGGAAGAGAGAGGGGGGGAAGAGGGAGAGACAGGCAGACAGACACAGACAGACAGAGAGACATGAACACAGACAGGCAAACACAGATAAGACAAGATAATCAAGATAATTTCAGAAATGGTCAAATACTCTATGTGCTGCAAAGCCTCTTTCCATTGGAAGGTGAATGTGACAGAAGGAGAGCTGGAGGAAAGGGAGAGGTGCAGGAAGACCTGACAGGGACAGACAAGGCCAAGGAAAGGTGGGGCTGGGGATGGTTGTGTGTGTGCGGGGGGGGGACGTGTGTGTGTGGGGGGGGGGGGGGGAGGAGGGGGGTGAGAAGAAGAAACGGAAATTGAATTCTGTAGGCACCACGATTAATTTTGAAGCTAGAGCACGGGAAAGATAACAAACGACAAAAACGTGGAAAGTGCAAGGGAGAGAGTGATAAACAGACAGACAGAAAGACAGACATAGACACAGACAGACAAAAAGGCAGAAAGAAAAACGAACGAAAATCTATTTCTCCGGGGTAACGAATCAAGAAAAATCAATATGGATGAGAGAGAGAGAAAGAGAGAGAGGGGGAGTGGGGGGAAAGAGGAAGAGAGAGACACAGACACACAGAAAGACACACACAGACACAGGCAGAAAGATAAAGAGAACGAACGAAAGTGTTTTACCGACGTCACACGACACGACAATGTAGATGGGAAAGGCGGACGCCACAGAGAATGGGTGTAACGAGCGTCATCAGCCGTGAGTACAGTGTCATCAGCCGTGAGCACAGTGTCACCAGCCGTGAGCACAGTGTCACCAGCCGTGAGCACAGTGTCACCAGCCGTGAGCACAGTGTCATTAGCAGTGTCATCAGCCGTTAGCACAGTGTCATCAGCAGTGTCATCAGCCGTGAGCAGTGTCACCAGCCGTGAGCACAGTGTCATTAGCAGTGTCACCAGCCGTGAGCACAGTGTCACCAGCCGTGAGCACAGTGTCATTAGCAGTGTCATCAGCCGTTAGCACAGTGTCATCAGCAGTGTCATCAGCCGTGAGCACAGTGTCACCAGCCGTTAGAACAGTGTCATCAGCAGTGTCATCAGCCGTTAGCACAGTGTCACCAGCCGTTAGAACAGTGTCATCAGCAGTGTCATCAGCCGTGAGCACAGTGTCACCAGCCGTGAGCACAGTGTCATTAGCAGTGTCATCAGCCGTTAGCACAGTGTCATCAGCCGTTAGAACAGTGTCATCAGCAGTGTCATCAGCCGTGAGCACAGTGTCATCAGCAGTGTCATTAGCCGTGAGCACAGTGTCATCAGCAGTGTCACCAGCCGTTAGAACGGTGTCATCAGCAGTGTCACCAGCCGTGAGCACAGTGTCACCAGCCGTGAGCACAGTATCACCAGCCGTTAGAACAGTGTCATCAGCAGTGTCACCAGCCGTTAGAACGGTGTCATCAGCAGTGTCACCAGCCGTGAGCACAGTGTCACCAGCCGTGAGCACAGTGTCACCAGCCGTTAGAACAGTGTCATCAGCAGTGTCATCAGCCGTGAGCACAGTGTCATCAGCCGTTAGAACAGTGTCATCAGCAGTGTCATCAGCCGTGAGCACAGTGTCATCAGCAGTGTCACCAGCCGTTAGAACAGTGTCATCAGCAGTGTCATCAGCCGTGAGCACAGTGTCATCAGCCGTTAGAACAGTGTCATCAGCAGTGTCATCAGCCGTGAGCACAGTGTCATCAGCCGTGAGCACAGTGTCATCAGCCGTTAGCACAGTGTCATCAGCCGTGGACATAAATTGAGGGGCGTGGGGGGTGGGAATGGGGGTGAGAGAGAGAGAGATGGTGGGAAAGAGAGAAAGAGAATGGGGGTACAGAAGACAGGACAGATACAAATTAATAAGGAACAGAATGAGGAGGTGGTAGTGGTAGTAGTAATAGTAGTAGTAGTAGTGGCAGTAGAGGTAGAGGTCCATAGCAGTTTCTCCACGCACAATGTCCACCCAGCTCTTCATGACAGGACAGACAGGAAAACAACTGATGAAAAAAAAAATATATATATATATATAAAAGAGAGAGAACAAGAACAAGAAGAGAGAGAGAGAGAGAGAGAGAGAGAGAGAGAGAGAGAGAGAGAGAGAGAGAGAGAGAGATATTAAATATTAAATGCAGTGGAGAACACACCAAAAGACTTAATATTTTCACCTTTTAAACTATATTTCTGTTTTAAAGGTTAAAAGAATTAACCAAGACTGTCTTTTGGAGTGTTCTCCGTTACAATATGAAACAAGAGAGGCAAGGCCTTCAAGACTCACTTGTAAAAAAAAAAATCCAAGCTTTTTATGTATTGAGTATAATTTCAAAATGTTTAAGATGAGAAAGATCAGTTTAAAGCAAATTAAGTCCCCTAGCATTAATTACAGAGTAATTTCCCTTTTTTACTATCTGCACCAAAACGTTTGCACAATAAATAAAACTTCCATGCTTGGCAAAAGAAGTTCCTGTTTGAACAAAAAATGATAATAACGACTGCTCTTGTTGTTGGGTCAGAATATCAGATCAAAGTGCCAAGTTTAGAGAATACAAAAAATATAAATATAACAGTAAATGCAGTTTGCATATAATTAGGCTTCTTTTTTTTTTCTTTTTTTTTGTGCCCATCCCAGAGGTGCAATATTGTTTTAAACAAGATGACTGGAAAGAACTGAATTTTTCCTATTTTTATGCCTAATTTAGTGTCAGCTGACAAAGTAGTTGCAGAGAAAATGTCAATGTTAAAGTTTACCACGGACACACAGACACACACAGAGACAACCGAACACCGGGTTAAAACATCGACTCACTTTGTTTACACAAGTGAGTCAAAAACAAAGACATCTGGGCCTGGATTTAATATTTCTTCTATAATCGCATAACTTGCTTCATCCAGTGAGCCCAACAGGTCATGGTGCGGTGTCCAGTTTTTGACTCACTTGTGTAAACAAAATTTTTTTTAAAAGAAGCCAAATTATATGCAAACTGAATTTACTGTTATCTATTTATTTATTTTCTCTAAACTTGGCACTTCGATCTGATATTCTGACACAGCATCAAGAGCAGTCATTTTTATCATTTTTTGTTCAAACAGGAACTTCTTTTGCTAAGCATGGAAGTTATATTTCTGGTGCATGTCTTTGGTGCAGCTAGTAAAAAAGGGAAATTAATCTGTAATTAATGCTAGGGGGGTTAATTTACTTTAAACTGATCTTTCTCATCTTAAACATTACATTTTGAAATTATACTCAATACATAAAAAGCTTGTGTATCTTACTCTCGGTGTACAGGGCTTTCACTATGTTCATTCGCCCAAGTGGCCTTTTTCGGAAAATACTAAAATCAATACTACGAGTGGACTTTATAGATCTACTGGCTGAGCCCTGAAGGTCATGGACAAAAATCAATTGCGTGCACATACCTATACATATACAAAACGCGTGCTCATATTCCTCGCGAACGCGAAGGACGCCATTTTGTTTCAAGTTGTTGACCTGCCCGTTCAATCCTATATTCAATCGACAATAAAAAGCAAAGGTGTGTTGCACAACTAGGTGAAATTCAGAAAGCCCAACACGGAACCTTTTTCCGGGAAACTGGCCAGACATGAACAAGATGCAGAACCCATTGTGTGAAAGAGACAGACGGAAGCCGCACTTCACGAACACCAGACTACAGTCATCCATCCTGGCAGACAGAAGCCATACCCATTTTGAAGTCCGGGTTCTTTCACGTGCAAATGGAGGGTGCACAGACAACGAGGTGTTTATCTTGCTAATTTCGGTCCCAAGGTAACTTGACCAACTGGAGGATTTGTGCGTGCGTGCGTGTGTGTGTGTGTGTGTGTGTGTGTGTGTGTGTGCACGCGTGCGTGCGAATGTTTGTGTATTTTTGAGTGTGTACGCGTGTGTGTGTGTGAGAGAGAGTTTGTGCGTCCGTGTGTGTATGTGTGCGTGTGTGTCTCCCCCACACCCCCTATCTCCCCCCACCATTCCCCACCCCCATATCTCCCCCCACCCCCTATCCCCCCCACCCTTCCCAACCCCCTATCTCCCCCACACCCCCTATCTCCCCCCACCCCCTATCTCCCCCCCACCTTTCCCCATCACCTATCTCCCCCACACCCCCTATCTCCCCCCACCCCCTATCTCCCCCCCACCTTTCCCCATCACCTATCTCCCCCACACCCCCTATCTCCCCCCACCCCCTATCTCCCCCCCACCTTTCCCCATCACCTATCTCCCCCACACCCCCTATCTCCCCCCACCCCCTATCTCCCCCCCACCTTTCCCCATCACCTATCTCCCCCCACCCCCCTATCTCCCCCCACCCCCTATCTCCCCCACCCCCTATCTCCCCCCCACCTTTCCCATCACCTATCTCCCCCACACCCCCTATCTCCCCCCACCCCCCTATCTCCCCCCACCCCCATATCTCCCCCCACCCCCTATCTCCCCCCCACCTTTCCCCATCACCTATCTCCCCCCACCCCCCTATCTCCCCCCACCCCCTATCTCCCCCACCCCCTATCTCCCCCCCACCTTTCCCCTCACCTATCTCCCCCACACCCCCTATCTCCCCCCACCCCCTATCTCCCCCCACCCCCATATCTCCCCACCCCCTATCTCCCCCCCACCTTTCCCCATCACCTATCTCCCCCCACCCCCCCTATCTCCCCCCACCCCCATATCTCCCCCACCCCCTATCTCCCCCCCACCTTTCCCCATCACCTATCTCCCCCCACCCCCATATCTCCCCCCACCCCCTATCTCCCCCCACCCCCATATCTCCCCCCACCCCCATATCTCCCCCCCACCTTTCCCCATCCCCTATCTCCCCCCCCACCCTTCCCAACCCCCTTATCTCCCCCCCCCACCCTTCCCCACCCCCTATCTCCCCCACCCCCTTATCTCCCCCCCACCCTTCCCCACCCCCTATCTCCCCCCACCCCCTTATCTCCCCCCACCCTTCCCCACCCCCTATCTCCCCCCACCCCCCTATCTCCCCCCACCCCCCTATCTCCCCCCACCCCCCTATCTCCCCCCACCCCCTATCTCCCCCCCACCTTTCCCCATCACCTATCTCCCCCCACCCCCCTATCTCCCCCCACCCCCTATCTCCCCCCCACCTTTCCCCATCACCTATCTCCCCCCACCCCCCTATCTCCCCCCACCCCCTATCTCCCCCCCACCTTTCCCCATCACCTATCTCCCCCCACCCCCATATCTCCCCCCACCCCCTATCTCCCCCCACCCCCATATCTCCCCCCACCCCCATATCTCCCCCCCACCTTTCCCCATCCCCTATCTCCCCCCCCCACCCTTCCCAACCCCCTTATCTCCCCCCCCCACCCTTCCCCACCCCCTATCTCCCCCCACCCCCTTATCTCCCCCCCCACCCTTCCCCACCCCCTATCTCCCCCCCACCCCCTTATCTCCCCCCACCCTTCCCCACCCCCTATCTCCCCCCACCCCCCTATCTCCCCCCACCCTCTATCTCCCCCCACCCTTCCCACCCCCTATCTCCCCCCACCCCCATATCTCCCCCCACCCCCTATCTCCCCCCACCCTTCCCCACCCCCTATCTTCCCCACACCCCGTATCTCCCCCACACCCCCTATCTCCCCCCACCCCCCTATCTCCCCCCACCCTCTATCTCCCCCCACTCTTCCCACCCCCTATCTCCCCCCACCCCCATATCTCCCCCCACCCCCTATCTCCCCCCACCCTTCCCCACCCCCTATCTTCCCCACACCCCCTATCTCCCCCACACCCCCCATCAATGCTTGATGCCCTTGCCATGCTTCATTGTGTTCATGTACTTATGCCACTTAGTTTCTTTGAATAAAGATTGTTTAAAGCAAACACGTCTCCTGGTTGTAGAGCCAATGAAATGGAAGTTTTCATGGTACAGTCTCTCTCTCTCTCTCTCTCTCCAGTCCCGTCTCTTTCCTCGCTCCCACGCCCTCTCTCCGCCACTTTAACGCGAAACTCAACCATTCATAAATGGTGGTTTTTTCTGTGTGAATGTCTGTCCTCCCCACCCTCCCAACGCTCCTCCCCTCCAGTTCTAGTGACCATGACCTGGACGATGCATGACCTGGACGATGCAAATGTATGCTAATATTGTTCCTTCCGTCTCACCCTTTCCAAACTGTTCTGCTATCGATAAGGGATTTTACAACAATTCAACATCGATTACGTTTCATAAAAAATGTTTCAGAACAAAAAAACAACAAAAATCATTTTACACAACAAATGAAGGAGAAAATGGAGAAAACAGTGAGTGAGAGAGGACGGGGAGAGAGAGAGAGAGAGAGAGAGAGAGAGAGAGAGAGTGTGTGTGTGTGTGTGTGTGTGTGTGTGTGTGTGTGTGTGTGTGTGTGTGCGTGCGTGCGTGCGTGC
>NC_134888.1:9770791-9810791 GCF_041734735.1 Babylonia areolata | reverse complement strand
TCACAGCATTTCACGTCAAGGGGCAAAGTCTTCACTACATCATATCTCTTTCACAGCATTTCACGTCAAGGTGCAAAGTCTTCACTACATCATATCTCTTTCACAGCATTTCATGTCAGCATATTTCTCTCAGAATTCTGAAGAGCTCTCATCCAACTACAAATCAGAAAAAAAAGATAGACAAGAGATCTGCAAAACAAAACTATTCAGCTGACATCTTTCTGAATAAAAAATCGTTTTACGTGATGTTTTATGAAGAGTATTTCATTTGTCTATTTCTTTTTCTTTTTGTTTCTTCTAAAATATTGCTGGCTGAACTATTTGTTATGTGTTCTTCATTCTGAATGATATGTTGCTTTATTTTCAATATTATCACAACCACTATGATCATCGTCTTTACAGTTGTCATAATTGTTGTTGTTTTGCTGTTATCATTGTCGTCGTTGTTGTTCTTGGTGGTGGTGTATCACTACTGTGGACGACCTTGACAACTGCTTCCTTCCTTCACAGTGACAACCCCATCACCTCAGATGCCAGTGGCTGGGTGTACCACCCACGGACTAACAGACTCGACAAGTCAGTGGATACCACCTGTGTTCACCACTGTCACGCCACTGTTCTACCCCACACAGGAAAGAGATGGGGGAGGGTAACTGGACAGGGTGGGTGGTAGTGGAGAGGGTGAGGGATGGGTGTGGGGAGACTGGAGGGAAAAAGGTATAAGCTGGCTGGAAGTTTGTCTTATTATTTTCTCTCACCTTCCCCCCCCCCCGCCCTCCAACCTCACTCACCCTCCCTTTTTTTTTCTTCTTTTTTTCTTCTTCTCGTGAACATTAACTGTTCCGCCAACCTTCTCCTGTGTCTGTGGATCCCGTGTGTATCTTTCTCCGTCCCTCCCTGCAG
The DNA here is from genome assembly GCF_041734735.1 of Babylonia areolata. Lineage (NCBI taxonomy): Eukaryota > Metazoa > Mollusca > Gastropoda > Neogastropoda > Buccinidae > Babylonia > Babylonia areolata. Next base: position 9,809,888 of record NC_134888.1, on the reverse strand, counting down.
TTGGAGTGTCTGTGGATCCTGGGTGTATCTTTCTCCGTCCCTCCCTGCAGTTGGAGTGTCTGTGGATCCTGGGTGTATCTTTCTCCGTCCCTCCCTGCAGTTGGAGTGTCTGTGGATCCTGGGTGTATCTTTCTGCGTCCCTCCCTGCAGTTGGAGTGTCTGTGGATCCCGTGTGTATCTTTCTCCGTCCCTCCCTGCAGTAGGAGTGTCTGTGGATCCTGGGTGTATCTTTCTCCGTCCCTCCCTGCAGTTGGAGTGTCTGTGGATCCTGGGTGTATCTTTCTCCGTCCCTCCCTGCAGTAGGAGTGTCTGTGGATCCCGTGTGTATCTTTCTCCGTCCCTCCCTGCAGTAGGAGTGTCTGTGGATCCCGTGTGTATCTTTCTCCGTCCCTCCCTGCAGTAGGAGTGTCTGTGGATCCTGGGTGTATCTTTCTCCGTCCCTCCCTGCAGTAGCAGTGTCTGTGGATCCCGTGTGTATCTCTTGTGGATCCCGGGTGTATCTTTCTCCGTCGTTCCCTGCAGTTGGATGTCTGTGGATCCCGTGTGTATCTCTTGTGGATCCTGGGTGTATCTCTCTCCGTCCCTCCCTGCAGTAGGAGTGTCTGTGGATCCCGTGTGTATCTCTTGTGGATCCCATGTGTATCTCTCTCCGTCCCTCCCTGCGGTTTGGAGTGCCTGTGGATCCCGTGTGTATCTCTCTCCGTCCCTCCCTGCAGTAGGAGTGTCTGTGGATCCCCTGTGTATCTCTTGTGGATCCCGTGTGTATCTCTCTCCGTCCCTCCCTGCAGTAGGAGTGTCTGTGGATCCCGTGTGTATCTCTTGTGGATCCCGTGTGTATCTTTCTCCGTCCCTCCCTGCAGTTTGGAGTGTCCGTGACGGTTGTTCCCCCTGTGGAGGTCTGCATCTTCCTGTACCGGAGTCTTGTTTACCTCTCTCTCTCTGTATATATATATATATATATATATATGTGTGTGTGTGTGTGTGTGTGTGTGTGTGTGTGTGTGTCTGTGTGAGCGAGCGCGCGCGCGCGCACTTTATCTCTTTTCCATCTGATGTATGTTAAAAGTAAGAGGGAATAAGCTGATTTCGTTGGTTTGTTTATTCTATTTACGACTGTTGCCCACGCTGTACCGGACACATTAGCGGTATATAAAGCGCACACACACACACACACACACACACACACACACACACACACACACACACACACACACACACAGATAAATATACAACAATACAAAGACATAACAACGAGACAGCAAAGAACGATATCTGACACAGAGGAGAGAACACGGAACAAAAAACAAAACAAAACAAAAAAAGATGATACGGATACTTATATAGCGCTTTACAAACACGGAGACCTCTGCACAACAGGCTGCTTTGCTGAAAAAAACAACAAACAAACAAAAACAAACAAAAAAACCAAAAACGAAAGAAACAATGAGAGAGGTGCATAGACAAACTTGGGGAGGAAAGGGAGAAAAATGAGAAAGGGAGAGGGGGAGGGAGGGGGGAAGCAGGTGGAGAAGGGAAGAGGTGACTTCCGATGAACACGTTTGTCGTCCTGACGCTGTGGTACTGTCCACAAGAGGAAAGAGAACCAGTGGAATAAAACAAACAGAAAACCAATACGCTATCAACACAAGTATTACACAAACGTTGCGATGAGAATTTCAAGATAGTATTCGGGGTCTCCAGGGTTCGTTCATTCCTTACATTTGAATCGCTGTATACAGCACAATTCAATACTAAACGGAATTCGTCATCCATAATCACTGAACAGGGTGGATGTGATGGGGGAAAGGGGGTAGGAGGGAGTTAGAAAGAGACACGAGGGAGAGGGTGGATGTGGGGGAAAACAGAGAGGGGAGAGAAGGAAGTGGTAGAAGAGGACGGGGGAGGAGGAAGCGGAGGTCGAGAGGAGCAGGGGTGGAGATACAGACAGACAGATATAACCAATGCCGAAGGAAACCAGGCCGGCTCCTTGATACATAAACATCGCTATGATCCAACATATGTGACGTGGGGAGGGGGGTCGGACTGAGTAATTATTAAGAGAGAGACGGACAGATAGATAGACAAGCAGGCAGGCAGGCAGGCAGGCAAACACACATACACACACACACACACACACAAAGAGAGAGAGAGAGAGAGATTTCAGATTTTTTTTTCCATATAGGACATAGCCCTTTCTGAAGGCGTGTTAACTAAGTACAGTAATCTTCCAACCATTCTGTCAGTAAAAAGGCAAGTACTATCTAGGTTAAGTATGAACGGGATACATAATCTATATAATAGTATGTGCAACTTACCTCTTTCAAAGGTTTATATGGAAATATTGATGACTGTTTACCAGTCTGATTATTCACAGATGAGAAGGTCCAGTACCACTGTGGAATTCATTCTTTTCTGAAGTCATGAAGAGCACGGCACTCCAAAATGAATGGGATTCGTCATGAGCTGCTGAATGACATAATTTACATCAGAATTTTGAAAGTCCTCAGTTCTGTATCCTGTTACGTGTACAACAACTGTGTCAGTGCTTGTTTATCGTATCTGATAAAATCCACTGAAATATATGGCTCCATACTAGTTAAGGTTTTTAACGCTCTGTTTTAGAAAAATTGATCACTGTTTTCAATGTGTACATGTATGACTTCACACTCGTTGAGGTTTTCAGAAAAAATCCAGAGAGAAACCAAAAGTACACACTAAACTCAACATCCAATACCATTCGCGAACATCGCAACGCCCAAACAATGCAAAACCCAACTTCAACACCCCAAATCAGTCCCACTCTTCCTCACTCCCCTACACAACATCTCAACACCACACACTGAAAACCGAAACCAGCACACATCCACACTGTGGCAGGAATCAGATCACTTCAAGGCAGTTTTACACACATGAGTCTTGAGGTTGGTTATCAAAGTGGAAATGGACTAAGATACCAAGCGAAAATCCAGTTCGGCTTAAACATTAACGAATTATTGATACTCGTGTGCATTGACTTTACAGGCATTCTATAAGCTTTAAACGGCAGCCTATCATCATTCATACGAGTCATATTAGCCAGTACGATTTACATCTGAAGAAAGAATTCACAATTTTTTTTAAAATAATGGGACTCTTCCTAGTTCCCTATAAACCATACCTTTTTTTCTTTTCTTTTTTTTTAACAAATCTTGTTTATCTTTTTTTCTTCTTTTTTTCCGGCCATCTCGTTCAACAATGGCAGGGGGAAAAAACACATACATACACGGCCAGTCTGGGTGTGTGTATGGTCGTGAGAAATGTGAAGAGGGACTGGGGGGATGAGTGCACTTAAACCATACGATAGGAAAAACAAATAAAACTGCACACAGGAAAAAATACAAAAAAAAAAAGGGTGGCGCTGTAGTGTAGCGACGCGCTCTCCCTGTGGAGAACAGCCCGAATTTCACACAGAGAAATCTGTTGTGATAAAAAGAAATACAAATACAAAATACAAATACCATTTGCAGTGCGCCAGTTTACAGCCAGAAATCCTCTGAAAACGAATTATGTAATGGTTTTGTTGGTAGATCTTTCTCCAGTGCCCGTGTCTCTGCTCACTACTGTACAACACGTTGTACCTGTGTTCCAAATAGTTTCGTTTAGAGAGACAGAAGAAGAGACAGAGAGGAGAGACAGACTGAAAGTGAGTTACAGGAAGACAGTGGGACAGACTGAGAGAGAGATAGAGATAGAGAGAGAGAGAGAGAGAGAGAGAGAGAGAGAAGACAGAACCAACATGGAGGCAGACTGCTTGCTTGGCAGACCATCACACAATCTTTTCAGTCCTCACGTTGCAGTATTTCACCCATGTGTGTACTCTGCACGGAAATCACACGCACCGAAAATAAGAAGAATTTTTTTTTTTTTCAAAATTCATCGCTTGCCATCGATTGTAGCCTGGGGGATGGGCAAAAACCTGTTTCCTACATCGTTTTCTGCCTTGTTAAGAGCCAGAAGGAGAGAGAAGAGAAGGAGGAGGGGGTGTGGGGGTGGAGACAGAGGTGGGGATAGAATGAGAGACGGACACAGAGAAAGACAGGCACAGAATGAAACGATGAGAGAGAAACTTGGATACAGAAACAGACATACAGTCAGACTGAGAAAGAAACAGATATGGACATATAAAAATATTTTAAAAAACCAAAAAAACAGAGAGACAGAGAGAGAGAGAGGGAGACGGAAAGAGAGACTGAGACAAAGAGAGAGAGAAAGGGGATCAGAGGTTTTAACTGAGGCGGACGCGCAGAATACTTTCTATTATTATTATCTGTTACCGAAGGGGAGGAAACGAAATCAAATTATCGACAAACCCAAGCTGAAAACTTTCTTCTGTGGAGACAAAAACTATAGGAAAAAACGATGTTTTCACACTTACACTTTTCTCTAATGATTCTCCCTACAGTGGATGCCGTGGAGTGTTTTCCCATCGGAAGGCGAACAATGAGGTCTTTGGACATAGCAGCAGCCAATCAACATCCTGCAAAACCTGAACACGACAAAGGACATAGAGATCCATACCCTTCACTTCAACACAGGGCTGTGCGGACATCTGGAGACCAGCTCCTCTCCCCATCTAACCTCTACATTCAAGCATGCAGGTGGGTATGCACATATGCACGCTCGCGTGCAGACAGGCACGCACGCTTGTACGCACAACACTCACGCAAACTCGCTCGTGCTACCGTATGTACGTATGCACACACGTACGTGCGCGCACACGCACAACACTATCGCCTCCACATTATCTCACACATTCCCTTCACCCTCACCCAATATCTCTCTCTCTCTCTCTCTCTCTCTCGTCTAATCACTACAAGTGCAAAGGATAAACGAACACACACACACACACACAAAGAAGGGAACCAAAGACTGATGCTGTGTGGCCCTTCACCACTGCCAAGATTGGAACTCTAACCCACTGGATCTGACCCGTTCTGCCAGCACTGTGATTGAATCATTTGGTTTTGTTTCTTCGACTCTGTCTCTCTCCATCTCTGCCTGCCTGCTTCCTCTCTCTCTCTCTCTCTCTCTCTCTCGTTGAAACGACGACAAACACTTCAAGAAACACATTCCTCCCTAATCACATGTGAAGAGGCGAATTATAAAAAAAAAAGAAAAACAAAAAAAGAAAAAGAGGCGAATTATAAAAAAAGAAAAAAGAAGAAAAAAAAAGAAAGAAAAGGAGTGGGTGTTTTATCACAAATTATTATGCCTCATTACGGCACGAGCGATATTGCCTCATAATGCTGCGAAGAAGAAAAAAAAGAGAAAAACAACAACAAAAAAACATAAATTGTGTCGCACCGTCTCCCTCCCACTGCCGCTCCCTCCTCTCTCTCTCTCCCACTGCCGCTCCCTCCTCTCTCTCTCTCTCTCCTCTCTCTCTCCCTACCACTGCCGCTCTCTCCCTCTCTCTCTCTCTCTCCCACTGGCCGCTCCCTCCTCCCGCTCTCTCTCCCTCCTCTCTCTCCCTCCCACTGCCGCTCCTCCTCCCTCTCTCTCTCCCTCCTCTCTCTCACACTGCCGCTCCCCCTCCTCTCTCTCTCCCTCCTCTCTCTCACACTGCCGCTCCCTCCTCTCTCTCTCCCTCCTCTCCCTCCCACTGCCGCTCCCTCCTCTCTCTCTCTCCCTCCTCTCTCTCTCTCCCTCCTCTCTCTCACACTGCCGCTCCCTCCTCTCTCTCTCCCTCCTCTCCCTCCCACTGCCGCTCTCTTCCTCTCTCTCCCTCCTCTCTCTCTCCCTCCCCACTGCCGCTCCCTCCTCTCTCTCTCCTCTCTCTCTCCCTACCACTGCGCTCTCTCCTCTCTCTCTCTCTCTCCTCTCTCTCTCCCTCCCACTGCCGCTCCCTCTCTCTCTCTCTCTCTCCTCTCTCTCTCCCTCCCACTGCCGCTCCCTCCTCTCTCTCTCTCTCTCCCTCCTCTCTCTCCTACCACTGCCGCTCCCTCCTCTCTCTCTCTCTCCCACTGCCGCTCCCTCCTCTCTCTCTCTCTCTCTCCCTCCTCTCTTCCCTACCACTGCCGCTCCCTCCTCTCTCTCTCTCTCTCCCTCCTCTCTCTCCCTACCACTGCCGCTCCCTCCTCTCTCTCTCTCTCTCCCACTGCCGCTCCCTCCTCTCTCTCTCCCTCCCACTGCCGCTCCCTCTCTCTCTCTCTCTCTCCCTCCTCTCTCTCCCTACCACTGCCGCTCCCTCCTCTCTCTCTCTCTCTCCCTCCTCTCTCTCCCTACCCACTGCCGCTCCTCCTCTCTCTCTCTCTCCTCCTCTCTGCCACTGCCGCTCCCTCCTCTCTCTCTCTCCCTCCCTCTCTCTCTCTCCCTCCTCTCTGCCACTGCCGCTCCCTCCTCTCTCTCTCCTCCTCTCTCACACTGCCGCGCCCTCCTCTCTCTCTCTCCCTCCTCTCTCTCTCTCCCTCCTCTCTCTCTCTCCCTCCTCTCTCACACTGCCGCTCCCTCCTCTCTGTCTCTCTCCCACTGCTGCTCCCTCCTCTCTCTCTCCCTCCTCTCTCTCCCACTGCCGCTCCCTCCTCTCTCTCTCTCCCTCCTCTCTCTCTCTCCCTCCTCTCTGCCACTGCCGCTCCCTCCTCTCTCTCTCTCCTCCTCTCTCTCTCTCCCTCCTCTCTGCCACTGCCGCTCCCTCCTCTCTCTCTCCCTCCTCTCTCACACTGCCGCTCCCTCCTCTCTCTCTCTCCCTCCTCTCTCTCTCTCCCTCCTCTCTCTCTCTCCCTCCTCTCTCTCTCTCCTCCTCTCTCACACTGCCGCTCCCTCCTCTCTGTCTCTCTCCCACTGCTGCTCCCTCCTCTCTCTCTCCCTCCTCTCTCTCTCCCTCCTCTCTCACACTGCCGCTCCCTCCTCTCTGTCTCTCTCCCACTGCTGCTCCCTCCTCTCTCTCTCCCTCCTCTCTCTCCCACTGCCGCTCCCTCCTCTCTCTCTCTCCCTCCTCTCTCTCCCACTGCCGCTCCCTCCTCTCTCTCCCTCCCTCCTCTCTCTCTCTCCCTCCTCTCTCTCTCCCTCCTCTCTCACACTGCCGCTCCCTCCTCTCTCTCTCTCCCTCCTCTCTCTCTCTCCCTCCTCTCTCTCTCTCCCTCCTCTCTCACACTGCCGCTCCCTCCTCTCTCTCTCTCCCTCCTCTCTCTCTCCCTCCTCTCTCTCTCTCCCTCCTCTCTCTCTCTCCCTCCTCTCTCTCCCACTGCCGCTCCCCTCCTCTCTCTCTCTCCCTCCTCTCTCTCTCTCCCTCCTCTCTCTCTCCCTCCTCTCTCACACTGCCGCTCCCTCCTCTCTGTCTCTCTCCCACTGCCGCTCCCTCCTCTCTCTCTCTCCCTCCTCTCTCTCTCTCCCTCCTCTCTCTCTCCCTCCTCTCTCTCTCTCCCTCCTCTCTCTCTCTCCCTCCTCTCTGCCACTGCCGCTCCCTCCTCTCTCTCTCTCCCTCCTCTCTCTCTCTCCCTCCTCTCTGCCACTGCCGCTCCCTCCTCTCTCTCTCTCCCTCCTCTCTCTCTCTCCCTCCTCTCTTTCCCACTGCCGCTCCCTCCTCTCTCTCTCCCTCCTCTCTCTCACACTGCCGCTCCCTCCTCTCTCTCTCCCTCCTCTCTCACACTGCTGCTCCCTCCTCTCTCTCTCCCTCCTCTCTCTCACACTGCCGCTCCCTCCTCTCTCTCTCCCTCCTCTCTCTCACACTGCCGCTCCCTCCTCTCTCTCTCCCTCCTCTCTCTCACACTGCCGCTCCCTCCTCTCTCTCTCCCTCCTCTCTCTCTCCCTCCTCTCTCTCACACTGCCGCTCCCTCCTCTCTCTCTCTCCCTCCTCTCTCTCCCTCCAACTGCCGCTCCCTCCTCTCTCCCCCCCCCTCTCTTCCTCCTCTCTCTCCCTCCTCTCTCTCTTCCTCCTCTCTCTCTCCCTCCTACTACCGCTCCCTCCTCTCTCTCCCTCCCCTTCCTCCTCTCTCTCCCTCCTCCTCTCTCCCTCCCACTGCCGCTCCCTCCTCTCTCCCTCTCTCTCTCTCCCCTCTCTTCCTCCTCTCTCTCCCTCCCACTGCCGCTCCCTCCTCTCTCTCTCTCTCCCTCCCCCCCTCTCTCTCCCTCCTCTCTTTCAACGTTCAAACCCCTGCCCCCTCGCCCTGTCTGCCTCATTATATTATACCTATGTTTTCTTCCCTCCGTCTTTTTCCCTCCGTCTCTCTGCACCCTCGCCCCCCTTTCCCCCTCCCTCTGTTCCCCTTCCCGGCTTGTCTCCCCCCCGCCCACCATCCCCTCCACCCCGCCATCACTTCTCTCGCACCGAGGTTTAGGGGGTTAGCCAATCCAACGAGGAGGCGCAATCAATGATTTTCCCATTTCAGCTCCATCGTTTTCGTCAACTTTACGCCCCACCCCACCATCACTGTCCCCACACAACTTTCACCACCACCACCATCCCTACATCTTCAGTTTCTAAGCCCCCACCATCCCCACCCCACCCCACCCCACTTCCCACACATCTCCCCTACTTCCTTCCAAAGTCGTGCGAGACTTGATCACGACGCTAACATCGCTCTCCCTTCATTGAGATTGCGATAGCTCATTAAATTTTCTGCCGGTTTATCAAGCCCCGCTACTCCCCCCCCCCCCACCCTGTCTCCCGCTCCTCCTCAAAATATCCCTCCAAACATACACACACACCTCACACCACCACCACAACAACGACGACAAGTGTGTCTTTCCCGTGTCTGATCAACCAACCTCCACCCCTCTTCCTCCTGTCTCTGGCCAACATGATTCTATCTTCAATTCAGTAACTCTCTCTCTCTCTCTCTCTCTCTCTGCGCTGATTTAATGTTTACATAATATTTTGCACTGTACCTGATGTCAAAACGTATTTACATTTGTACATAGATCGACAATGGCAATATCCAATGGCAAGATTCAGACTTGGTATTTCTGATACTGCCGTACACCATTACCGTTACCGAACACAGCTCATCTGACGTGCAAACTTTGCAGCGAGGGAGAAGAAAATGAAATAGATTTTGTTCCAAGTTGCCTTGTCCTGCATGACTTAAGAACTAAGCATGTACCACTTAAATCCAACAAATTTCCCAGTCAGCTCAGATTAACGTTACTCATGGCTTCCAGGCACGAACAGACCATTCGCAATGTGTCTATCTATCTGCTTTAAGCATTCAGACTGCGATCAACTCTGATGTCTTAGACAAGTGAATTCTGGACTAAATATGTTTCTTGTTGATATGACCGCGTATCATTTGTTGTTTTTGTTATATGTTCATGTGTTTGCACCCCTTCATGAGGGGCAATGGCCAATACTTGAATAAATTATCCGTATCCGTATCTCTCTTTGCGCCCCCCACCCTCCCTATCCCTCCGACCAACTCACAAATCTCTTGTCTTTTCCCCTCACACACATACACACAAACACAGATAGACATCGATGAATCTCGCAGTCCCGCCTCTTTTCCTGTCCATCAGTCTATGTCCTGTTCAGAGACATGGAGAGACAGAGTGGTCAGGAGGACAGACAGACAGACACGGAGAGACAGAGTGGTCAGGAGGACAGACAGACAGACACGGAGAGACAGAGTGGTCAGGAGGACAGACAGACAGACACGGAGAGACAGAGTGGTCAGGAGGACAGACAGACAGACAGACACGGAGAGACAGAGTGGTCAGGAGGACAGACAGACAGACACGGAGAGACAGAGTGGTCAGGAGGACAGACAGACAGACAGACACGGAGAGACAGAGTGGTCAGGAGGACAGACAGACAGACAGACACGGAGAGACAGAGTGGTCAGGAGGACAGACAGACAGACAGACACGGAGAGACAGAGTGGTCAGGACGACAGACAGACAGACAGACACGGAGAGACAGAGTGGTCAGGAGGAGGACAGACAGACAGACAGACAGACACGGAGAGACAGAGTGGTCAGGAGGACAGACAGACAGACACGGAGAGACAGAGTGGTCAGGAGGACAGACAGACAGACACGGAGAGACAGAGTGGTCAGGAGGACAGACAGACAGACACGGAGAGACAGAGTGGTCAGGAGGAGGACAGACAGACAGACACGGAGAGACAGAGTGGTCAGGAGGACAGACAGACAGACACGGAGAGACAGAGTGGTCAGGAGGAGGACAGACAGACAGACACGGAGAGACAGAGTGGTCAGGAGGAGGACAGACAGACAGACACGGAGAGACAGAGTGGTCAGGAGGAGGACAGACAGACAGACACGGAGAGACAGAGTGGTCAGGAGGACAGACAGACAGACAGACACGGAGAGACAGAGTGGTCAGGAGGACAGACAGACAGACAGACACGGAGAGACAGAGTGGTCAGGAGGACAGACAGACAGACAGACACGGAGAGACAGAGTGGTCAGGAGGACAGACAGACAGACAGACACGGAGAGACAGAGTGGTCAGGAGGACAGACAGACAGACAGACACGGACAGACAGAGTGGTCAGGAGGAGGACAGACAGACAGACACGGAGAGACAGAGTGGTCAGGAGGACAGACAGACAGACACGGAGAGACAGAGTGGTCAGGAGGAGGACAGACAGACAGACACGGAGAGACAGAGTGGTCTGGAGGACAGACAGACAGACACGGAGAGACAGAGTGGTCAGGAGGACAGACAGACAGACACGGAGAGACAGAGTGGTCTGGAGGACAGACAGACAGACACGGAGAGACAGAGTGGTCAGGAGGAGGACAGACAGACAGACACGGAGAGACAGAGTGGTCAGGAGGACAGACAGACAGACACGGAGAGACAGAGTGGTCAGGAGGACAGACAGACAGACAGACACGGAGAGACAGAGTGGTCAGGAGGACAAACAGACAGACAGACACGGAGAGACAGAGTGGTCAGGAGGACAGACAGACAGACAGACACGGAGAGACAGAGTGGTCAGGAGGACAGACAGACAGACAGACACGGAGAGACAGAGTGGTCAGGAGGACAGACAGACAGACAGACACGGAGAGACAGAGTGGTCAGGAGGACAGACAGACAGACAGACACGGAGAGACAGAGTGGTCAGGAGGAGGACAGACAGACACGGAGAGACAGAGTGGTCAGGAGGACAGACAGACAGACAGACACGGAGAGACAGAGTGGTCAGGAGGACAGACAGACAGACAGACAGACACGGAGAGACAGAGTGGTCAGGAGGACAGACAGACAGACACGGAGAGACAGAGTGGTCAGGAGGAGGACAGACAGACAGACAGACACGGAGAGACAGAGTGGTCAGGAGGACAGACAGACAGACACGGAGAGACAGAGTGGTCAGGAGGAGGACAGACAGACACGGAGAGACAGAGTGGTCAGGAGGACAGACAGACAGACACGGAGAGACAGAGTGGTCAGGAGGAGGACAGACAGACACGGAGAGACAGAGTGGTCAGGAGGACAGACAGACAGACAGACACGGAGAGACAGAGTGGTCAGGAGGAGGACAGACAGACAGACACGGAGAGACAGAGTGGTCAGGAGGACAGACAGACAGACAGACACGGAGAGACAGAGTGGTCAGGAGGACAGACAGACAGACACGGAGAGACAGAGTGGTCAGGAGGACAGACAGACAGACAGACACGGAGAGACAGAGTGGTCAGGAGGAGGACAGACAGACAGACACGGAGAGACAGAGTGGTCAGGAGGAGGACAGACAGACAGCCTCAGAAAAAAGAAAGAGAGGCGATACCTGTAAATGCTGCACTCATAACCACCACCCTACCCATCCCACCTACCTCCACAAATTCAACAGAGATCATCATAAAAAACAACAGGCCTCTATGAAATGGAAGTGCTTGAAACAGCAGCAGCAGAAGAAAACGAAGCAGGAAGAGGGATGAATGTTCCTTCATCAAACCGCTGTTGCCGTGTCGAGAGCTGTAAATTCATAACAGGGAGGTGGAACTGGATCAGAAGTATGGACGGAAGGAAGGGAGAAAGATGGGATAAATGAATGAATGAGAGAGAGAGAGAGAGAGAGAGAGAGAGAGAGAGAGAAGGGGGGGAGGGGGGAGAGAGTGAGTGGGATGAGAGAGATGGGGGAGAAGAAAGAAAAGACGGACAGAGATAGCGTAAAAAATAGAAAGACGGAGGACATACAACAGACCGGCAGGCAGACCGGCAGAGACAGAACCATGTGCACACAGGTACACTGGCACACAGTCAGGAGACACAGTGAGACACACACCAACACACAGTCAGGAGACACAGTGAGACAGACACCAACACACAGTCAGGAGACACAGTGAGACACACACCAACACACAGTCAGGAGACACAGTGAGACACACACCAACACACACAGTCAGGAGACACAGTGAGACACACACCAACACACACACTCAGGAGACACAGTGAGACACACACCAACACACAGTCAGGAGACACAGTGAGACAGACACCAACACACAGTCAGGAGACACAGTGAGACACACACCAACACACAGTCAGGAGACACAGTGAGACACACACCAACACACAGTCAGGAGACACAGTGAGACACACACCAACACACAGTCAGGAGACACAGTGAGACACACACCAACACACAGTCAGGAGACACAGTGAGACACACACCAACACACACACTCAGGAGACACAGTGAGACACACACCAACACACAGTCAGGAGACACAGTGAGACACACACCAACACACAGTCAGGAGACACAGTGAGACACACACCAACACACAGTCAGGAGACACAGTGAGACAGACACCAACACACACAGTCAGGAGACACAGTGAGACACACACCAACACACACAGTCAGGAGACACAGCGAGACACACACCAACACACAGTCAGGAGACACAGTGAGACAGACACCAACACACAGTCAGGAGACACAGTGAGACACACACCAACACACACACTCAGGAGACACAGTGAGACACACACCAACACACACACTCAGGAGACACAGTGAGACACACACCAACACACACACTCAGGAGACACAGTGAGACACACACCAACACACAGTCAGGAGACACAGTGAGACACACACCAACACACACAGTCAGGAGACACAGTGAGACAGACACCAACACACAGTCAGGAGACACAGTGAGACACACACCAACACACACACTCAGGAGACACAGTGAGACACACACCAACACACACACTCAGGAGACACAGTGAGACACACACCAACACACACACTCAGGAGACACAGTGAGACACACACCAACACACAGTCAGGAGACACAGTGAGACACACACCAACACACACAGTCAGGAGACACAGTGAGACACACACCAACACACAGTCAGGAGACACAGTGAGACAGACACCAACACACACACTCAGGAGACACAGTGAGACACACACCAACACACACAGTCAGGAGACACAGCGAGACAGACACCAACACACAGTCAGGAGACACAGTGAGACACACACCAACACACAGTCAGGAGACACAGTGAGACACACACCAACACACAGTCAGGAGACACAGTGAGACACACACCAACACACAGTCAGGAGACACAGTGAGACACACACCAACACACACACTCAGGAGACACAGTGAGACACACACCAACACACACAGTCAGGAGACACAGCGAGACACACACCAACACACAGTCAGGAGACACAGTGAGACAGACACCAACACACAGTCAGGAGACACAGTGAGACACACACCAACACACACAGTCAGGAGACACATCGAGACAGACACCAACACACACACTCAGGAGACACAGTGAGACACACACCAACACACAGTCAGGAGACACAGCGAGACACACACCAACACACAGTCAGGAGACACAGCGAGACACACACCAACACACAGTCAGGAGACACAGTGAGACACACACCAACACACACAGTCAGGAGACACAGCGAGACAGACACCAACACACAGTCAGGAGACACAGTGAGACACACACCAACACACAGTCAGGAGACACAGCGAGACAGACACCAACACACAGTCAGGAGACACAGTGAGACACACACCAACACACACAGTCAGGAGACACAGCGAGACAGACACCAACACACAGTCAGGAGACACAGTGAGACACACACCAACACACAGTCAGGAGACACAGTGAGACACACACCAACACACACAGTCAGGAGACACAGTGAGACACACACCAACACACAGTCAGGAGACACAGTGAGACAGACACCAACACACAGTCAGAAGACACAGCGAGACAGACACCAACACACAGTCAGGAGACACAGTGAGACAGACACCAACACACACAGTCAGGAGACACAGTGAGACACACACCAACACACAGTCAGGAGACACAGTGAGACACACACCAACACACAGTCAGGAGACACAGTGAGACAGACACCAACACACAGTCAGGAGACACAGTGAGACACACACCAACACACAGTCAGAAGACACAGCGAGACAGACACCAACACACACAGTCAGGAGACACAGCGAGACACACACCAACACACAGTCAGGAGACACAGTGAGACACACACCAACACACACAGTCAGAAGACACAGCGAGACAGACACCAACACACACAGTCAGGAGACACAGCGAGACAGACACCAACACACAGTCAGGAGACACAGTGAGACACACACCAACACACACAGTCAGAAGACACAGCGAGACAGACACCAACACACAGTCAGGAGACACAGTGAGACACACACCAACACACACAGTCAGGAGACACAGCGAGACACACACCAACACACAGTCAGGAGACACAGTGAGACACACACCAACACACACAGTCAGAAGACACAGCGAGACAGACACCAACACACAGTCAGGAGACACAGTGAGACACACACCAACACACACAGTCAGGAGACACAGTGAGACACACACCAACACACAGTCAGGAGACACAGTGAGACACACACCAACACACACAGTCAGAAGACACAGTGAGACACACACCAACACACACAGTCAGGAGACACAGCGAGACAGACACCAACACACAGTCAGGAGACACAGTGAGACACACACCAACACACACAGTCAGGAGACACAGCGAGACAGACACCAACACACACACATCCATGGATATTTCAGTTTTACTCGCTGCACCAAACGCCAGCGGCAAAACAAACAAACAACAAAAACACCCCACCCACTCCGAAAAAAAAAAATAACGAGGACAAAAATAAATAGACATGTCTTTTGTGGGGGGTGGGGGGGGGGAGGGGAAGAGGGGTGTGGCGGGGGTGAGGGAGCCAGCCAAAGCTGTCAGCTGGAGATATTCTTTCTGGGAGCAGGGGGAAATCAGAGGAATGGAGCTTGGCACGTGGAGAAAGACGGAGCGGGGCTGGAGGAAGGAGGGGCAGCAGAGTCAGGCCAGTACTGTGCCACTCACACCCTTCCCACTCTGTCCGCCTGACGTCACGTCACAGGAAGCGCTTGTCTCCCTTTCCTTCCCGACCTGTCCACGTCAACTTCCCCAGCACGCTAAGATCCTGTGGGACTCTCTTTCTTTGTCTGTCTGTCTGTCTGTTTCTGTCTCTGTCTCTCTCAAGCGGGCATGCATTTTCACACACACAATTCGATTTTTGACACACTCTCTTTCCGTTTCACTTTCAGTCTCCAGTTTTACCCTCCCTCCATTTCCCTTCATCCCACTCCGTTGCAGAGAGGAAAAGTTCGGAATGCAAGAAAATCTGTGACTGCTTTGAAAGGCACAAAGGAGTTGGCACACACACTCACTCCCCCCCCCCTCTCTCTCTCTCTCTCATACGCAAACATACACCGCACATACTGCATAAATTCTCTCTCTCTCCCTCTCTCTCTTCAAGAGCCTCACCGCATTCAGATGGAGCTGGATTAAGCACCAGTCCAAGAAGAAGCAACAAAGCAAAATTTGGAGGGTGGAAGGGAGGGGGGTACGGGGGGGAACGGGGGGTCGCGGGGGGAATTAAGGCAGAATTGAAGTACACACACTGTCAATATTACTTCCACTGAGAACACAAATGTGAGATAATACGCCACTTCTGCCCTGTGATGAAATAAGAAGAACGAGAAGAAAAAATGGAAGGCGGGAAGAGAAGAAGAAGATGAAGACGAAGAAGAAGAAAAAGGGGGAGAAGTGGTATTGACAGTGACTGGCCACGATCTGATCCGGTGGCCGTTCCGAGAGATGTGTTCCCTAAGTTGGCTCTCTCTGAGTGACGTGAAAATCGGACAGGGAAAATAAGAACAGAAAAAGATATTCCCTAGAGACATGTTGGCCAACTCTGTCTCTTCTCTTTAATCGATCCAGATTCTGGTCTGTATGTAGTATGTACCATATGTCTGTTTGTGGGCCTCCCTGCTGCCTTCTGTCTGTGTCTCACCCCCACCCTCCCGCCCCCCTCCCATTCCCACCCCTTTGTCTGCCCCCCACCCAACTCCCAAACACACACACCTCTCTCTGTGGCGGGGAGTGATTGTTGGTCAGGGTGTTCCAGTGTGTGCGTGGTATGTCTACACGTGTGTGTGTGTGTGTGTGTGTGTGTGTGTGTATTTCTTTCTTCAGTTTAACGTCTTATCACTGGTGGGCCTCCGCTCCTTGACTGGCCCAATCCAATGGAATTGTCTGACCTGGAGGTCCTCAGCTGTTGTTGGGTGAAGATGGTGTGGCGGGGAAAGGGAGGGGCTGGCTGGGCCCCTGCCTGTGGATTGTCAATATTGGAACCGTCAATACCACCCGTCGTCACTCACTGCCACTGGCCGAGGTGGCTTCCTTCCGATACTGTCCCACTGTCAAAAGAATTTTTTTTTAAAGTTGATTTTGGCCTCTACAGTTAACCATACCCCCAGGTCTTGTTGCTCGGCTCAGAAAGGTTCTGTGAAGAAATTCAGTGTTTTCTCAATTCTATTGGCTTTTCCCCCCAAAGAGAATTGACTAAGAAAGAATTCACTCACTGAAAAGAAATAACTCACTGAAAAGAATTTCAGCGTGTCTCCAGGCAACAGCGGGATATAATTCTGTCTGCTTTACTTTCCAGTTGAAGCGAACATATTTACTCTGAAGACTGAAGGGTGAAATGTCTGTGGTGGAGTCTGGAGACATAGAATTGTGTCAACTTCATGTCAGATTAGGGGTTGGTGGGAACAGAGATGTCTCAAGCGTGTGATGTGTGTGATGCTAAAAAAAAAAGATGCCAAGAGCATCGATCGACAGTCCTGAAGTCAGTATTAACGTGAGTCAGACAGTCCAAAACATTACACTATAATTACATTCCATACAAATTTTTTAAAAATTGAAAAAGAAGGAAAGTTGAATACTGCGGGAGATTTCAACAACTTTTCTTGAAAAGTACTCATAATTTCTCTTTTTTTCTGTGTTTTTCTTCTGTTATCTAATTCATTCAGTTTTGCCGTTGTGTGTGTGTGTGTGTGTGTGTGTGTGTGTGTGAGTGTGAGTGTGTGAGTGTGTGTGTGTGTGTGTGTGTGAGTGTGTGTGTTTGTGTGTGTGTGTGTGTGTAGTTGTGTGTGTGAGTGTGTTTTCTTTCTTTTATGTGTGTGTGTGTGTGTGTGTGTGTGTGTGTGTGTGTGTGTGTGTAGTTGTGTGTGTGTGAGGGGCGCGCACGCGCGCGTGTGTGTATGTGGTGTGTGTGTGTGTGTACGTGAGTGCGTGTGTGGGGGAGGAAGGGGGGGGGGTGCGTGTGTGTGTTCGTTCTTTAGTTTAACGTCTTTTCACTGTAAGTGATATTAGACGAGGGAAGGAAAAAAATCGAGTGGGAGGAGGGGGGGGGGATTACTGTGTACGCATACGAGTAAGTGAAAGAGTGTGTGTGTGTGTGTGTGTGTGTGTGTGTGTGTGTGTGTGTGTGTGTGTGTGAAAATTATTGATTTAAGTTTTGTTTAAAAAATAAACAAAAAACCCTGACAATATAACATATTTCTAATGAAAAACTAACAACTATAACAGCGAACCAACTGGACTGTTTAACAAGGAGTTGAAAAAGTCATACATTAGCAATGGACTGCTGAAGATCGTCAACACTGAAGATGATTTCAGTTCAGGGATTTGAGACTTTAACATATCGCAAGCTGGTATATGATCGGCTGTTATGTGAGCACCACAGATGCAAGAAACATTTCTGACATATTTTGTGTGTGTAAATGTGTACTAATTGTGTGTGTGTGTGTACGCGAGCGCGCACGCCCCCCCCCCCCCCCCCCCCCCCCCCCACCCGTGTGTTTGCAAACTTGCGGTCACGCGCGTACGTGCATAATGCAACCGCTTGCGTGTCAATTATCATGTGTGTACAGGGGGCTGCGCAAATAAACCACATCCGATTGCACTGATGATCAATGACAGCGCAGAGATCTACTTCACCTAACGTCTGTGCTAGGACCCTCCCCTCCCCACCCCCTTTATACCCCCCCACATCCACACACACATTCCCCTACTTCCTCCCCATCCCTCCACACAAACCTCTTCCACATCTCCTAGTCACTGACGAAACAAGAAAGTGCATGGCCATGAGCTGCAGTCATTGGCACTAAAGGTGCGCAAGAGCGTTCTGTTGACATCGATGGGATTTTTCGTTCCATGTTCGAACTGCTTTGCCCCTCAACACACTCACCTCATTTCCTCTCACTCTCCCCCCTCCCCCTCCCCCAACAACAACAGAACCACAGGACTGAGCTCACCACTTTCTGAGCGAGAAAGACGACGGACAGACAGACACGGTGACAGATATGCATGCACACTTCTGCCGCGTTACAGCGGATAAAATAGCTCAGTTTTTGGTCTACGTCTTTCTTAGAGTCCTACACTATATCATGTGGGGGGTCGGGGATGGGGGGGGGGGGGGCGGTGACGTGAAACAGGAAGAAGGGAGGAAAAGAAGAAAGAAAGCAAAAAGGAAGGGAAGAAGAATTAGCCATCAAGCTTTCACTCATCCGTGTTGTGCAGCAGATGGTCGTTATAATGGACACGAACCTCGGTGGTTTGGTATGGGGCCCACCTCTCCACTGATCACCCACCTCGCTCAGTCACTCACTAATTATTATTGGTGCACTAGACTGTCGCCAAGCTTCATGAATATTCATACTATCTGCCGATTGGCCGCTGGCACACTTTGTCAACTTCCGCGCGCGCAGAAGCGCTCTTGAATATTCATGACGCTTCAGTGGTGCCGTGTGCAAAATAGGCCTTCTTGTGAGGGTCAGAGTGGATCGTGGATGGATGTCCGTGTTCTTGGGAGGTGAGAGAGAGACAGACAGACTGACTGACTGGCACTGAAACAGGCTGACCCAGAGGGTGAGAAAGAAAGAGAGATACACAGACAAGCAGAGGCAGAGAAGAACACAGAGACTGACAGAGAGACAGAGAGAGGAGTTGGGGATGGGGGATTGGGGTGGGGGGTGGGGGGTGGGGGGTTGAAATGTGAAAAACGACGCAAATGACTAAAATTCTATATTCAAACCCAATCATTTTTTTAAGCAAAACAATTTCGATTTTTGTCATCCACAATGAAACCAATCTCCCACACAATGCTGGATGGCTGAAGCACATCACGCAACCCAATTCGCACAAACTGTTTCTCTTCTTTTTCCCCGACACCCAACAACAATCTGCAAGCTGTTGCTTTGGTCACCCAACACTGAGAGTGATCAAACGAAATAAAATAAATAACAAGTTGTCAACAGATAAAGCCAGGAACAAGTTTCAGTGATAACTGAGATGTTCTCGTTGTGCACAAACGACAGAGTGGGTGAGTGAATGAGAGAGGGAGAGAGAGGGGGGGGGGGCGTAAGAGGGTGAGAGAGAGACTGACAGACAGATAGACAGACAAACAGACATAGGTGAAAGACACAAACACGAGGAGAGAGACAGAGAGGGGGGAAGACAGAGAGACAGATACAGAGACAGACAGACAGAAAGAGACCGAAAGAGAGACATAGTTGGGAAAGGGAGGGGTGTTTGAGTCACACCGACGCAACATCACCTTACACCACCACCACCACTACCACCACCACCACCATCCAACCTCAACCACACCACCACCACCACTATCCAACCCCTAACACCACCACCACCACCATCCAACCATCAACAAAACCACCACTACCAATCTCAAAACCACCACCACCACTACCACCACCACCACCACCATCCAACCTCAACCACACCACCACCACCACTATCCAACCCCTAACACCACCATCCAACCCCCAACAAAACCACCACCACCAATCTCAACACTACCACCACCACTCCACGATCACCATACATTAGCATGGACTTGACACTGTAAACAAAACCACTGAAAATACTCCTCTTTAAAATAAAATGGATAAATAAATAACAGAAGCAACAACACAACCCTGTCCACAGGTGTTTTCATGTGTTTGTGTATGCCTGTGTGCCTCTCAATGTGTCTGCACCATGCGTACAAATGGGTCTGCATGACAAATGTTGGTGCATACATTTCAAGTGTGGGTGCATGCATAAGTAAGGGTTGGGTTGCTTGAACTACAATTACATGGGCAGGTACTGCAAGTAAGGGTAACAGATACTCAATTTTCTCTCTGTCTCTCCTTTTTTTTTCTTTTTCTTTTTTTCTTTTGCTGTTGTTATTGTTGTTGTTGCTGTTAAAATACCCATGTAAACTATTTTACATGAAGGGAGGTGCCTGCATATGAATGCATGACTGTTCGTGCATGCTCGCTGCGCAGCCCGCGAAACACTGAGGAGACAAGCCACAGAGCCTCAAAGGACAGGACGGGGTGTACTCACGCTCAGCAGGGAGCAGAGCCTCCTGTCCTGGAAGACATGCTCCAGAAAGCCCTTCTCCTGGTCCGCGCCGTCCGACAGGCACTGGATCTCTTCAAGGGAGTCAAGTACGGCGCTCACAGCTCCTTGGACACAAGGCAAACACGGTTACTTCCCTTAGACCACTGGCAAAATATTTTGGTCGCTGGGCATGCTTTTAGTTCTGTGGCGGAGAACATGGTTATTTCCCTTCGACACTGCACATGTGTGTGTGTGTGTGTGTGTGTGTGTGTGTGTGTGTGGCGGAGAAGCAGTGTACTATGCTGGGAATTGGCCCATTGGTTTTCTCTAGGTTTTTGTAATGACAATGACAACTACAATAACAATTACGATGATACTAAAAATCAAAACATTTGTTAAAAACAATTATAAGAACAATAACTGCGATAATAATCATCATAACATTATTTTTTCAAAGAATAATATCAACAGCTGTAATGAGCTCAAGGCAGGTCAAAGGAATCTGAAACTAGGACATGAACATTCTGCGAAGTCTTCTGAGTTGTCTTCTTTAAGCTGGCTGCTGCTATGACCATGTTTCAACAACAACAATAGTACTACTACTGCTACTACTAATACTAATAACAAAGCAATTGTAGAAATTAAATGTCAGCATTATATCCCCCGAGTTCTTTGTTTTTATCACTCTTTATCTCTGAAATTCTCCTGGGGGAGGAGGGGGGAGGGGGGAGTCCAAAGTTCACACAGAGAAACCTGTTGTGATGATATCCAGTTAATTCCAATTATCATGAACAGTATAGTCACCCACTCTTTCTAATGCATAAACACACACACACACACACACACACACACACACACAGTAGGAAACCATAGAACAAAACACAGTGAGAAAACACAAGAGAGAAAAACAGAAACTAAGATAACAAAACACATAAACCATGGTCCCGTGTGTAGCAGGCACTCAGCGCAGTATCAGTAGCAGTATCAGCAGCGCAAGACAACAAAGTATTGTCTATTTCGCAGTAAAATCAACTCTGCATGTGTGCTTGCGTGTGAAGCCAGACTGAATGACACAGGAAACAAACGGTGAGTGACTAAAGGCGGCTTTCAGTTGGCTCTACCTTGGTAGACAGCCTGCTGTGCACATAACTCCGTGTTTATAAATGCTTTGAGCATGGTATCTGATCGAGCACAGGCGCTGTATAAGTATCCATATCAATCAATCAAAAAACATCAACGAACGTTAATTCAATTCACCTTCAACCAGCCAATCACTTACAGACTCTCACACAAGTTTGAAACCATTATGTGTGTGTGTGTGTGTGTGTTGCGGGGGTTTCGCAGGGGTGGGGGAGAGAGGGGGGACAACGGTAAAGGGCAAAGTTCTGAATCTAACACTGATCACGGAGTCCAAGAGGACGTCACTCACCAGCCGACGTCATCTCGTCGTCAATGACATCATCTGGGTCGCTGTAGAAGGAGCTCCACTTGGCGCTGGACACAGCCGCCATGATGGCTCCCTGAGACACATCGTCATCATCATGTTGCTTGGCATCACCACACGTCATTTCTCAACTCTGATACTACAGAAGAACACTTGACATGGTGTGGGTGGGGGGGGGGGGGGGGGTGAGGGGGGTGCGTGCATGCGTGCGATCGTGTGTGTGTGTGTGTGTGTGTGTGTGTGTGTGTGTGTGTGTGTGTGTGTGTGTGTGTGTGTGTGTGTGTGTGTGTGTCTGTCTGTCTGTTTTTGGTTTCTATGCATACCAACATTTTTACATAATCGATCAAGGTAATATTTTGGAAAACTGACCAATTCCGACATCATTTACAACTACTTGGACCATTGCGACTACTGCTGTTGCAACATTCATAACAACAACGACAATAATAACCATGATGATGATGATGATGAGAATAACAACAATAATGGTGTGTGTGTGTGTGTGTGTGTGTGTGTGTGTGTGTGTGTGTGTGTGTGTGTGTCTGTCTGTCTGTCTTTTATCTAAAAGATACCTTGACTAGTGGTTCAATTCTTATCACCTTTGTATCCATGTTGATTCTATGGTGTTGATGTTGTTTGTTGCATTTTTTTCTGGGGATTTTTTTTTCTCTTTTTTTTTTACCTTCAGTTTTCTTCTTGCGTTGAATTTTTTCAGCTCTTCCACAGTTTCGTGCAGATGGACCCTGGGTACTTCCCGTTTGGACTGCAACCATAAGTATATAGGTCCATGGTCAGTGATCACACACACACACACACACACACACACAGAGAGAGAGAGCGAGAGCGAGGAAGAAGATGGCAGAGCCAGAAACACTCGCGCACGCACACAGAGACACAGACACACAACACACACCAAACCCCCCCCCCCTCCCCGCACCACACACTACCACCACCCATAACCCTGCCCCTCACCTTGATCCAGGGATGGTCTAGCGCGGCCTCCACAGTGAGTCTGGTTTGGGGGTTCAGGTCCAGCAGCTTCATCACCAGGTCCTTGGCTGAGGCTGACACGTTGATCCACGTCTTGGCCTTCATCTGTCACACATCACCACCATCATCGTCATCACTATCTTCATCATTTGAGTCACAGTCGTCGTCACCTCACTTTCACTTCACTTGTCCCTTAGTATGGATGACAGTTGGGGCACCACATATAACCTGTCAACCACATTCCTCATCTTTCTGTCGTCACCTACATTACCTCATACATTTTCGCAACCACATCATCGCCACCACCATCATCGCCACCACCATCATCGTCACCAACATTTTCACCACATCATCATCGTCACCAACATTTTCACCACCACCATCATCATCACCATCATCATCACCAACATATTCATCACCACCATCATCATCACCAACATCTTCACCACCACTATCATCATCATCACCAACATCTTTACCACCACCACCATCTTCGTCACCATCATCGTTACCAACATTTTCACCACCACCATCATCACCACCATCATCATCACCAACATCTTCACCACCACTATCATCATCATCACCAACATCTTTACCACCACCACCATCTTCGTCACCATCATCGTTACCAACATTATAATCACCAGCATTATCAACACCACCATCACTGTCACTGAAACTGAAACTGTCACCAACATCTTTACCACCATCACCATCAACATCACCAACATTATACTTACCACCATCATCACCACCACCATCATCGTCACCAACATCTTTACCACCATCACCATCAACATCACCAACATTATACTTACCACCATCATCACCACCACCATCATCGTCACCAACATCTTTACCACCACCATCATTACCACCACCATCAACGTCACCAACATCTTTACCACCACTATCATCATCACCAACAGTGTAACATGGACCATGGACACCACGGGATGTGTGCAGTGTAACATGGACCAAGGACACCACGGGATGTGTGCAGTGTAACATGGACCAAGGACACCACGGGATGTGTGCAGTGTAACATGGACCATGGACACCACGGGATGTGTGCAGTGTAACATGGACCAAGGACACCACGGGATGTGTGCAGTGTAACATGGACCATGGACACCACGGGATGTGTGCAGTGTAACATGGACCATGGACACCACGGGATGTGTGCAGTGTAACATGGACCATGGACACCATGGGATCTGTGCAGAGGGGCCTCTGCCTACCACGTGGGCCCACACCACCTTTGGGCCTGCTCAGAACACTCAGCATGGAGTTCCTTTAACGGGGAGAAAAAGCATATCGCTTCCGAATCATTTTTTTCTAACTGATTGTCTTCGTCTTGTTTTATTTTCTTTCAAGAGGAAAACAATGAAGAAACCCAAGAACAACAGTATAAAAACAAACAAACAAAACAAACATTCAAACCCACCACAGGAAAACCAGAACCACCCTCAGCTGTGCCGAACGGTTGGGGACCTTTGAAGTAAATCCAGCACAGAAACAAGCAAGTCGCCAGAGGAGGCAAACAGGGCACTGAACAAGCATTTAACACACAACTTCACAGACACCAACACTGGCAGACATCTGAAGCAGGCCAACCCAGACATATGAAGGAACATAGCGACCTCACAGTGGAGAGAGAGGGGGGGGGAGGGACGGGGGGAGGGAGAGGCAGACAGACAGACAGACAGACAGAGATTGATAGACAGAGAGAAACAGGGACAGAGAGAGCGAAGATCATAGACTAACTGCTCGATAATTAAAACGGCAAGGCAGAGAAGTCGCCTAATTAAGAGAGCACTTCAGACGCACTAATAATTCTTCGGCTAGACTTCACCTGATCTTTCTTCACCCACCCTCTATGTGTGTGTGTGTGTGTGTGTGTGTGTTTGGCTGGTTGTTTATCTCTCTCGCTCAGTAGTGCGCGCACACATAAATACACAGACACACGCACACACACACACACGCACACACAGACAGACAGACAGACAGACACACACACACACACACACACACACTCTCTCTCTCTCTCTCTCTCTCTCTCTCTCTCTCCCGGCACCTTCCATTCATGACGACATACAACTGTGTTGTGGAGAGGGAGGGGATGAAGAACAAACAGCGCGATGGGGTGTTGTCAGATATGGACACTGGATGAGCTGTCATCGTCAGTACGGTCAGTCTGACCACTGTCAGTAGTTGTAGTAGTGGTAGTAGTACTGGTATCATTGCTGGTGGCTGAGCTGTCATCGTCGTCACCATTACTATCAGTTGCAGCAGGAGTAGTAATAGTATCATCTGTATAATTATCAATGTCATTGTCATCAATATCATCTGTATAATTATCAATGTCATTGTCATCAATATCATCACCATCAAACTTCAAAACGATCATCGTCACCAGTAGTGGTAGTGGAAGTAGTAGTAGTCGTAGTTGTAGTAGTTGTTGTCTGGATCACTCTGCACGGCTTTGGTGCCTCTTTGATAAAAGAAACTGGAATAGAAACTAGTAGTAGTACCATCATCATCGTTGTTATCATCATCATCACATCATCACACACCACCAGCAGAAACTAGTATCATGATGATCATCATTGTCATCATCATCGTAGTTGATGTTGTTGTTAAGCATATCATCATCACTATCATCACCATGGCCACCACAACTATATACCATCAGCAGAAACTAGCAGTAGCATCATTATCATCATTGTCGTTAATGTTGCTGTTATCCTCATCATCACCACCACCACCACCACCACTATATCACCAGCAGAAAGAATTAGTAGCAGCAGCGACAGCAGCATTGTCATAAACACTATTTGTTATCATCATCATCGTCGTCGTCGTCGTTGTAACTAAACCACCACCACCATCCGCATTGTCACAAACACAATGTTGTTGTTATCCTTATCATCACCATCATCATCGTCGTCGTCGTCGACACTATACCACCAGCACCGCCATCAGCATTGTCACAAACACTATGTTGTTATTATCCTTATCATCATCATCATCGTCAACGTCGTCGTCACTATTCCACCATCACCACCACCACCACCACCACCAGCATGGTCATGAACACTGTCGTTGTTGTTATCCTTATCACCATCATCATCATCGACGTCGTCGTCTCTATACCATCACCACCACCACCACCACCACCAGCATGGTCATGAACACTGTCGTTGTTATTATCCTTATCACCACCATCACCATCATCATCATCAACGTCGTCGTCACTATACCATCACCACCGCCACCACCACCAGCAGCATGGTCATGAACACTGTCGTTGTTATTATCCTTATCACCACCATCACCATCATCATCATCAACGTCGTCGTCACTACCTCCCCCCAAGCACCAGTCTCACATGGTAGGTGCCGTGGCAGATGATGTCGTAGAGCCGCTGTCGGGTGCCGCTGAAGGGCGGGTAGCCCCCCAGCAGAATGAAGAGCAACACACCCGCTCCCCACATGTCCACCTCGCACCCGTACGGCTTGCGTTCGATCACCTCGGGGGCCATGTACTGCGGCGTGCCCACCCGGCCTGCCGGCACATACACACAGTTGGAGAGAAGGTTCAAACCTCCATTGGTCAACAAGCCACATCATGTATTCACACACACACACACACACACACACACACACACACGTATCTAGCTATGTATTTATCTATCTATCTATACATTTTGACAGCGAGAAGAAGAAGAAGAAAGGGCAATGAGGAGAGAAACGAGGTGACGGAGGGGGAATAAAAGTCTGCCGGTGGCTTGAGGACAGAGAGTGGGGCCGGGGGGCCGGGGGGGGGGGGGTCAAACCTCCACAGACCCACGTCCACAGGCCAAGGAGACCACAGGGAGCGGGGAGGGGGCAGGAAGGAAGGAAGGGGAACAGGGAGAGGAAGAGCAGGAAAAAGGACAGAGGACAGGCGCAGAAAGGAAACAGGGGTAGGAGGGAGAGAAGGGGAGAGAAGGGAGCGAGGGACAGGAGAGAGAGAAAGAGAGAGAGAGACGCAGGGAGAGAGGCAGGGAGAGAGAGGCAGGGAGAGGGACAGGGAGAGAGATGCAGGGAGAGGGACAGAGAGAGAGGGGGGGGAGAGACGCAGGGAGAGGGACAGGGAGAGAGAGGCAGGGAGAGGGACAGGGAGAGAGATGCAGGGAGAGGGACAGAGAGAGAGGGGGGGGAGAGAGACGCAGGGAGAGGGACAGGGAGAGAGAGGGGGGGGAGAGAGACGCAGGGAGAGGGACAGGGAGAGAGAGAGAGATACAAGGACAGAGACGCAGAGAGAGGGGGGGGAAAGAATGAGAGAGAGAGGGGGGACAGGAAGAGATGCAGGGAGAGAGAGAGAAAGAGAGGGAGAGTGACAGAGAGAGAGGGGGGGAGAGAGAGACGCAGGGAGAGGGACGGGCAGAGGGACAGGGAGAGACGCATGGGGAGGGACAGGGGGAGAGACGCTGAGAGAGTGACGCAGAGAGAGGGACAGGGAGAGAGACGCTGGGAGAGGGACAGGGGGAGAGACGCTGGGAGAGGGACAGGGAGAGACGCAGAGAGAGGGACAGGGAGAGAGACGCTGGGAGAGGGACAGGGAGAGAGACGCAGGGAGAGGGACAGGGAGAGAGACGCTGGGAGAGGGACAGGGAGAGAGACGCTGGGAGAGGGACAGGGAGAGACGCAGGGAGAGGGACAGGGAGAGAGACGCTGGGAGAGGGACAGGGAGAGAGACGCTGGGAGAGGGACAGGGAGAGAGACGCTGGGAGAGGGACAGGGAGAGAGACGCTGGGAGAGGGACAGGGAGAGACGGAGAGAAGCAGGGAGAGGGACAGGGAGAGACGCAGGGAGAGGGACAGGGAGAGACGGAGAGAAGCAGGGAGAGGGACAGGGAGAGACGCAGGGAGAGGGACAGGGAGAGACGGAGAGAAGCAGGGAGAGGGACAGGGAGAGACGCAGGGAAAGGGACAGGGAGAGAGACGCTGGGAGAGGGACAGGGAGAGACGCAGGGAGAGGGACAGGGAGAGACGCAGGGCGAGGGACAGGGAGAGACGCAGGGAGAGGGACAGGGAGAGACGCAGGGCGAGGGACAGGGAGAGGGACAGGGAGAGACGCAGGGAGAGGGACAGGGAGAGACGGAGAGAAGCAGGGAGAGGGACAGGGAGAGACGCAGGGAGAGGGACAGGGAGAGACGGAGAGAAGCAGGGAGAGGGACAGGGAGAGACGCAGGGAAAGGGACAGGGAGAGAGACGCTGGGAGAGGGACAGGGAGAGACGCAGGGAGAGGGACAGGGAGAGACGCAGGGAAAGGGACAGGGAGAGAGACGCTGGGAGAGGGACAGGGAGAGACGCAGGGAGAGGGACAGGGAGAGACGCAGGGAGAGGGACAGGGAGAGACGCAGGGCGAGGGACAGGGAGAGGGACAGGGAGAGACGCAGGGAGAGGGACAGGGAGAGACGCAGGGAGAGGGACAGGGAGAGACGCAGGGCGAGGGACAGGGAGAGGGACAGGGAGAGACGCAGGGAGAGGGACAGGGAGAGACGGAGAGAAGCAGGGAGAGGGACAGGGAGAGACGCAGGGAGAGGGACAGGGAGAGACGGAGAGAAGCAGGGAGAGGGACAGGGAGAGACGCAGGGAGAGGGACAGGGAGAGACGGAGAGAAGCAGGGAGAGGGACAGGGAGAGACGCAAGGAAAGGGACAGGGAGAGAGACGCAGGGAGAGGGACAGGGAGAGACGGAGAGAAGCAGGGAGAGGGACAGGGAGAGACGCAAGGAAAGGGACAGGGAGAGAGACGCTGGGAGAGGGACAGGGAGAGACGCAGGGAGAGGGACAGGGAGAGACGCAGGGAGAGGGACAGGGAGAGGGACAGGGAGAGACGCAGGGAGAGGGACAGGGAGAGAGACGCTGGGAGAGGGACAGGGAGAGACGCTGGGAGAGGGACAGGGAGAGAAGCAGGGAGAGGGACAGGGAGAGACGCTGAGAGAGGGACGCAGGGAGAGGGACAGGGAGAGAGACGCTGGGAGAGGGACAGGGAGAGACGCAGGGAGAGGGACAGGGAGAGACGCAGGGAGAGGGACAGGGAGAGAGACGCAGGGAGAGGGACAGGGAGAGACGCAGGGAGAGGGACAGGGAGAGAGACGCAAGGAGAGGGACAGGGAGAGAGACGCAGGGAGAGGGACAGGGAGAGAGACGCAGGGAGAGAAGCAGGGAGAAGAGCAACAGCAAAAGGACAGGAGTCAGGATAAAGACATGAAAAAGACAGGCACAACAAAATGTTTATATAAAAAAAAGATCAAACAAACAAAGAAACAGAAATGAGATGATAAACTGAGGTCTCAAGCTTAGCTTAGCACGCGTAAAAGAACCCAAGGCAACAAATGGCTGTACCCGGCAAATTCCTCTTTGACATCAAAACAATCCACTCTGATATTAAAACAAACTACTTTGATATTAAAACAAATCCAATCCACTTTGACATTAAAACAAATCCAATCCACTTTGACATTAAAACAAAACAAATCCACTTTGACATTAAAACAAAACAAATCCACTTTGACATTAAAACAAATCAAATCCACTTTGACATTAAAACAAATCCACTTTGACATTAAAACAAATCCAATCCACTTTGACATTAAAACAAAACAAATCCACTTTGACATTAAAACAAAACAAATCCACTTTGACATTAAAACAAATCCACTTTGACATTAAAACAAATCCAATCCACTTTGACATTAAAACAAAACAAATCCACTTTGACATTAAAACAAATCCACTTTGACATTAAAACAAAACAAATCCACTTTGACATTAAAACAAATCAAATCCACTTTGACATTAAAACAAATCAAATCCACTTTGACATTAAAACAAATCCACTTTGACATTAAAACAAATCCAATCCACTTTGACATTAATACAAAACAAATCCACTTTGACATTAAAACAAATCCACTTGCGCTACACTGTGGCGACCCGCTCTGCCCGAGGACAGCAGCCTGAATTTCACACAGTGACTACGATACGATAACATACGGTATGATACGGTACAGTACGCTACGAGAGAATACGATACGATACGATACAATACGATATAATACGATACGATACGTTGCGTACGATACGGTAGAATATAATACGATACGATATAATACGATACGATACGATATAATACGGTACGAAACAATACGATACGATAAATACGTACGATACAATACGATAAATACGGTACGATACAATACGATAAATACGGTATTATAGAGACAAGACGAGGAGGAAGAAGAGTAAGTAAAAAGAAAGAAGGAAGGTGGATGGGGAACAAACTGATGAGAAAGGAGACAACCCAACGGTAGAAGAAAAAGAAAAAGATGTTTTGAGAAAGACAGAGGAAACGACAAAAGCAGAATAGCAATAATAATAAATGTTAAAAAACAACAACAACAAAACAAAAACAAAACCAAAAAAAAAAAAAAAAATGACAATGACAATAACCAAAACTGTATCATTATTCTTATGATCATCATCATTATTATATTTATCACCATTTGATTTACTCAGCATAAACGCTTACAAACGCTACGCAGAAACATTTAAAATGAAATAACACACAACAAAATAAAACAAATCACTTCAAAATAAAATCAATCAAAATGTTTTTTTCTTAATTAAAAAAATCTAATTTCAAAATAAAATACAAAGAAGTAATAGGAGGCAAAGACCCCCCCCCCCCCCCCCTAAAAAAAAGTATCCACAGTGGCCTGAAAGAAAACAGAGAAAAAAAGCAATTA
Organism: Babylonia areolata; assembly: GCF_041734735.1. Classification (NCBI taxonomy): domain Eukaryota; kingdom Metazoa; phylum Mollusca; class Gastropoda; order Neogastropoda; family Buccinidae; genus Babylonia; species Babylonia areolata. The sequence continues at coordinate 9,778,889 of NC_134888.1, read as the reverse complement.
AACCTCATTCCATTTGACAAATTCAACCTGAAAGCCGAAAGAAAAATGTCTGTATCGCATAAAAGCCACGCCAAACGCGAAATAGAATCGAAAGATGCAAAATGAACACAGAAACAAAACACTGCAAATCCTCCCGCAGTCTATTTTAATCATCCAAAAGCAAGCATGAAACGGCAAACATAATTCCTCTGGAGTTTTTGTTTGGTTGGATTAGATTTTTTTTTAACGTAAATGCAATGCGTTGATTAACATGAAGAGAAGGGGCTTTAAAATGCTGTTTTCGTCGATGCAAAGCTATGAGGACATTCTATGGGCTTTAAAATGCTGTTTTCATCGATGCAAAGCTATGAAGACATACTATCGTCTCGTGTTTATGGTGGAACGTCTCTCTCATCTTCCACAATCTCTGTTTCTACTCTTTAATGAAGCAGCTTAATCGCAAAGAAAAAGTAAACACCCACTCCCCCTTTTCTTCTCCCCCTCTTTCTGGTTTACAAAAGTCGAACATTTATCGATTGTTTAAACCAGAAAGGTCATGGTTAGATATCCCATAGCCATTAATTTTTACGACCTTGGGGGCAGTGAATTAATTCATACCCACTGTGTCCACGGCTCGGTCCTATCCTTTCCTTCTACCGTCTGGACCTTCCCCAGTCCAAGTCATGCACCCATTTACACCTCAGTTGAGTGAGGAAAATCGAACTTCCTTTCCCACGGACACAACGCTATGCCGAAACGGGGCCCCGAACCTGATCACTGGTGAACACTGGGTCATACGTCCATCGCTGATCACTGGTGAACACTGGATCATATGTCCATCACTGATAACTGATGAACACTGGGTCATATGTCCATCACTGGTGAACACTGGGTCATACGTCCATCACTGATCACTGGTGAACACTGGGTCATATGTCCATCACTGGTGAACTGGTGAACACTGGATCATATGTCCATCACTGATCACTGGTGAACACTGGGTCATACGTCCATCACTGATCACTGGTGAACACTGGGTCATATGTCCATCACTGGTGAACACTGGATCATATGTCCATCACTGATCACTGGTGAACACTGGATCATATGTCCATCACTGATCACTGGTGAACACTGGATCATATGTCCATCACTGATCACTGGTGAACACTGGATCATATGTCCATCACTGATCACTGGTGAACACTGGATCATACGTCCATCACTGATCACTGGTGAACACTGGGTCATATGTCCATCACTGATCACTGGTGAACACTGGGTCATATGTCCATCACTGATCACTGGTGAACACTGGGTCATATGTCCATCACTGATCACTGGTGAACACTGGGTCATATGTCCATCACTGATCACTGGTGAACACTGGGTCATATGTCCATCACTGATCACTGGTGAACACTGGATCACATGTCCATCACTGGTGAACACTGGGTCATATGTCCATCACTGATCACTGGTGAACACTGGATCATATGTCCATCACTGGTGAACACTGGGTCATATGTCCATCACTGATCACTGGTGAACACTGGGTCATATGTCCATCACTGATCACTGGTGAACACTGGATCATACGTCCATCGTCTGACCGATTCTGCGACGGCGCCTCCACACACACACGCGCACTCTCTCTCTCCCTCTCTATTTCACACTGAATTTATCGGAAAGCGTAAAAACTTCATTCATGATTTTTTGGGGGTATTTAAATCAAACAGCTGGTGTGTACACTACACCAGCCCCCTCTCTTTCTCCCTCTTAGTGCTTGCGTGTGTCCGTGCATCCGTGTGCAGTGCAGAGGGAGAGTCTGTGCGTTACCAACGTGTGTATATGGGCTTCACTGAACACGGGCATTTTTTGCTAATGTTTATAGGTGTGTGTACCATGCATGCATGCGTGAATAAATAAGTGCGTGTGTACGTATCTTTGAATTAAAAATATAACATTCACACATATATATATTTGCAACACTCACTAAACAAACAAACAAACAAACAACAACAACAACAACAAATCCCACACAGCACTGGAATTAAATCATAAATACGTCTGTTAAAAGAACAAAAGAGCAACAGACACACACACAAAACCATGACTAAACTAATACGATCACTGCGGTCATGTCTGAAAGCGTAGCGTTGTTATAAGACTTTGCTCAGTGCCCAGGCCTGCGTCAGTCAGTACATCGCTGTTACAAGACGTCAGTCAGTACCGCTGTCACAAGACGTCAGTCAGTACACCGCTGTTACAAGACGTCAGTCAGTACACCGCTGTTACAAGACGTCAGTCAGTACCACTGTTACAAGACGTCAGTCAGTACACCGCTGTCACAAGACGTCAGTCAGTACACCGCTGTCACAAGACGTCAGTCAGTACACCGCTGTTACAAGACGTCAGTCAGTACACCGCTGTCACAAGACGTCAGTCAGTACACCGCTGTTACAAGACGTCAGTCAGTACACCGCTGTCACAAGACGTCAGTCAGTACACCGCTGTTACAAGACGTCAGTACACCGCTGTTACAAGACGTCAGTACAGCGCTGTTACAAGAAGTCAGTCAGTACATCGCTGTTACAAGACGTCAGTACACCGCTGTTACAAGACGTCAGTACAGCGCTGTTACAAGAAGTCAGTCAGTACACCGCTGTTACAAGAGTCGTCAGTACAGCGCTGTTACAAGAAGTCAGTCAGTACACCGCTGTTACAAGACGTAGTAGTACACCGCTGTTACAAGACGTCAGTCAGTACACCGCTGTTACAAGACGTCAGTCAGTACACCGCTGTTACAAGACGTCAGTCAGTACACCGCTGTTACAAGACGTCAGTACAGCGCTGTTACAAGACGTCAGTCAGTACACCGCTGTTACAAGACGTTAGTAAGCTCAACGTTAACAGGTGAGCACATGCACGTCTCCTTAGTCTTTCATGCACTGACTTGGGGGAACTACCATCTAACTACAAACTACCTTAAAAAAATCAAATAAAAATCAAAATGAAAATGGGTGTACATAAGCGAAATAAAGTAAAACGAAGTAAAAGGAATGGAATAATAATAATAATAATAACTTGTCACACAGAAAACTGTACACAGTTATGTTGTTTTCTTGGTTTATCTCCTTTGAAGAAAGACCACCCCCACTCTGCCTCTACAACAGAACATTCAATGTTAAGGAAGAGTTGTTTTTTTTCAAAAGTTAGAGTTCATTCACAGAAAAGAAAAAAAAAAATAAATAAATAAAAAGAACCAAAGCAAAAGGAAGAACAAAAAGTGCGGTAACAAGAATGAAAATCAAAATGTGGATGAAATGAATCTGGAGGAGGAGGGTAAAAACACAACTTTCCCGGAGACATCAACAGCGATTGCGTGTCGGAGAAAATGTCTGCTCGTGTGTGAAGACGATGTGATGGAGGAAGTCCACATTCTGCTGTGGTTCAAAGTCTTCATTTTGCTATGGTTTTAAGTCCGGTTTAAAGTCCTCATTTTGCTATGGTTTAAAATCCGGTTTAAAGTCCTAATTCTATGGTTTAAAGTCCGCTTTAAAGTCCACATTTTTCAGCGTTCACGGTCTCCATTCTCCTGCTTCCACAGCATTCAGTCTGGACGCTGTGCTTCGTGCTGTATATTGTTTTACTATCCGATGTTGTGAGGATTACACACTGAACTGACCAAAATCCTGCAATTCGTAATATGTAGACTTCTGTTTATAGTGCACATTTCCAGCCTAAATTCTGAGCAGAGTATGTGTGGATTTAACGGCAATGGTGTGTAACTAGTTACAGGCTGCTGTAGGTAACAGAAAATGGTGTGACAGCAATGGTGTGCAACCAGTTACAGACTGCTGTGGGTAACAGAAAATGGTGTGACAGCAATGGTGTGCAACCAGTTACAGACTGCTGTGGGTAACAGAGTGTGGTGTAACGGTAACGGTGTGTAACTAGTTACAGACTGCTGTGGGCAGCAGAGTGTGGTGTAACGGTAACGGTGTGTAACTAGTAACAGACTGATGTGGGTGACTCCGTGCAGTCTGTGGTCTGTGGTCCACCTCCTCCAAAAGCCTACACTCACCGTTCTCCGCTCTCCAGTGCCACCAACGGCCTTCAGTCTAGTTACACCATCAGTGTGCACACACAAAAGAAAAGGGGAGGAGGGAGGGGGGAGAGGGGGGAATGAGGGAAGGAAAACGGAGAGGGAGAAAAATCATTTTCGTGTTGAAACTGCCAACCGATTCTGAAATCGCGTTATTCGTCTCTTAAAATCTTCGGCCCATCTGTCATTAGTACAGCTACGCAATCATTCTCATCATACCCCCCCCCCCCACCTCCTCCCCCATCCCCTACGCCCGGCCTGACAACATAAAAACAGTTCATTCTATCTACATCTGCTGCCGAGTTAGTGCCGTTTACGCTCAAAGACTGAACTTTACAGGTACTCCACTTCGGACAGGCAATTTCCGACAGGACTGAGGTACTCATCCCATCCTGTAGCCCCCAGACGGTTTCATCGATCGTTGGCACACAGGACAGGACACGCCAAGGGTTTTCTGAACGCTAAGTTGGTTCACGTGCTGGCTACAAGTGCACGTCGCCTTGGCAAACCAGCTGCACGCTGAACGTTTCCAAAAGAAGTGTGTGTGAGACATGTTTTGCTCGTAGGCATTCACAAAGGGAGGAGGGGATTATTGCGCAACTGATTCTCACACCCAACTGGAAGAGATTTTCGGTCACAATGGTGTTTGTACCCCCCGGAGTTTTTGTATTGCTTGTTTTAATTTCCGCACAGAATCCCGTACAAGACATTTCATGGTCTAACAGTAGCAAAATGACAGTAAAAATAATGTTGGCATTGTTTTCTTTTTATTATTCATTTTGTTCTGCACAGGATGAATGAAGCAGTTTTATATTTGTATCTGAATCAATAATTCTCCTGCCTTTTCTTTCGTTTCTTTCAAAACAAAAAATGTGTATGTATTAAAAAAAAAATTTTTTTTTTAATTCATCATGGCAAATTATTTGATGAGAAATTATTCAGCTTCTGTTTAAATGATCTTCATTCCAATCATTGAGGAAAATAGGTTTCAGGGCAGATCTGTAAATTTCTTCCACTAAGGAGAAAAAATGACTTCAAAACAGAATTGTAATTCTCCTCCACCATGCTCCTCCTTCACACGCTGACAGATAGTTTCTCCCTGCCTCACCCTCCTCCTCCACACACTGCCCCCACCCCCTCATCACCACAACCCCAGCATTCCCACCACCACCCTCCACAGCAAGTCTGGTTAAGTGGTTAGCATGGTGTCTTACCCACAATATCTTCTCGAAAGTCAACCAGGGGCTCAACCCCTAGTTGCTCCGTTATGTCTGCAAGTGCAAATACAGGCAAAGGCAATGTAGACCACCAGTTACACACACATAAAGGGCACTTGGCCACAACATAAACGTGTCTCAGTACGAATGGAAGCATGTTTGTAAGTAGGCCTATATATACACGCATACACATACATGAGTGGCGCGCTCTTGACACGCGCTTGTTTAAGGTTCATGGCAGTTACCACTGGAAGCTATGTACACACGTACACAGGTGACCAAGTCAAACAGCAACAGTGTGTAACAACACAGACAAACAAAAAAGAAAAGAAGACGAAAAAAAGGAAAGAAATGTACATGCCATGCGGATGCGTAATTATCACGTGCAGGTGACGGAATCAACCAAAACATAGCACAACACAACACTAATAACAATAATAATAATAATAATAATAATTACTATGAATAAACGAAGTACAGACAACAACAATACCCGTTACAACCGCACAACAACCCAACAAAACTCTACAACAGACGACACTGTGTCCATGCACACAGCTTCCATGCAAAGGCTCCCCATAAATGGCTGGAACGACAGCCCAAAAGTCAGAATGAAATGCCTTCTCTTCCCCTACTCATTAGACTAAAAAAATGTTGCTTGCTTCATAGAATGTAGGCTAACTGAAATCCAAACATGCTTTTGAGAAAACAGATGCCGCTGACATGCAAATCCACACAATCAGAAAGCTTTTAGTTAATAAACTGGTTGAAAGAGACGCGAAACGTAGTAATGACGCTAAAATGGAATTATGACGGCATCTCTTCACGTCAAGAGCTACTAAAACCTGCGTCAAGTGCTAAGATATCAGCGTTTGCTTTCATTCAAATAGTTATCACACATTTAATCTTCAAAGGCACCCCCACCCGACCCCTCTCTTCTCCCTCTCTCCATGCTCCCACGTGTCTCACACACAGTACGGACGTTTTGTTGTTTTTTGTTTTGTTTTTCGTCAATAACTACTTTAAGCGCGCATGCTGAGCTAGCGAATGATCCTTCGTTTCCTGACTATTCCTCCCCTACTTGTAACTTCAAAGCGACACTTTTCCTCTTGTGTGTCTAAGTTTCTGTTCATCTCCCCGTCCTTCTTTCCCTCCGCTCTTCCTTTCATTTTCATCGCCGTCTGCATCGTCCACGTTTTATTTTCTCCCTTTCGTACTTACCTCTTCTTCCTATGCCCTCCCCCCACCCCACCCCCCTTTTTCTGTCTTTCTTTCACCCGTTCCCCCCTCTTTCAACGTTTGTTGTTGTTGTTGTTGTTTTTGTTTTGTTTTTTCCCTTCCGTTTTATCACATAATTTCGTAATTGTGAATCGCCTTCAGGAAATGAACCTCAAGACTTCATTTCCCTCTTCTGACACTCCTTTGTAGCCTTACCAGGAACATAAGCCGTACTGCAGACCCCCCCCCCCCCAACCCCCTTCCCTCTCCTCACCCATCCCCCTCACATACACGCGCGCGCGCATACACATATGCGCACACACGCACGCATACAAGCATGAGCGAGCGCACGTCATCACATTACGGTGGACAACTCTTATGAATTTATATTTCGCAACTGTCGTTCCAGCATTGTCATTTTTTTTCTTTCTAACGTAACGTTGGGGTCATAAACAAACAATCACAACAAATACTCATAACCCAAAACAAAGAAAGAAGGAAGGGAGGACGAAGAAAGACAAAGGCTGAAAGAGGCGGGGATTAGGAGAAGTAGTGCGAAGAACTACTGGAATAAAGAAAATGCTTGTCGTTCCTCTCAACTTCAAGTTAATTCTAATAATGGGGGCTGGGGGGGCAATCATGACTATAACAGATGGACTACCAGTCTCTATCATGTCCCTCCACCTCTCCCCTTCCCTTTAACGACGTATTGAACCAGCCAGCCCCCCCACCCCCTCCCCTTCACCCAACCTATAACGCACGCCTACCTCTCCAGGACCACTATTTCACCACCACCACCCAACCTGTCCACCCTCCCGCCAACACCCGTAAGTCCCTCCATCACCACCCCGACCTCACCATCACCCTCAACCATAGTACCCCGACACCCTTCCAACGCCCCCCACCCTCCCCATCTACCCACATCCCATAGCGTCCCACACCCAAACTACCCCCCTCCCCCAGCTACTGGTGGCCCTGTGTGTCCCACCTCCGGTGATGTAGCCTCCCTCGGGCAGGTGGGTGGCCACCCCGAATCCGCCCAGCTTGACGGGTGCCGAGTTCTCCTTGGAGGCCAGCAGCACACAGTGGGGCTTCAGGTCACGGTGCACGATGCCGTTGGCGTGACAGTAACGTAGGGCCTCCAGGATCTGCCGCATGTAGTGACTGAAACCACAGACAGTGTGTCAGACTGGGGACAGGGAGAGGGGGGAGATGCAGAAAGAGACACAGAGAGACACAGAGACAGACAGAGAGAGAGACAGAGAGACAGAGACAGAGAGAGACGGACAGTGATAGAGACAGACAGACAGACAGACAGACAGACAGACAGACAAAGACATAGAGAGAGAGACAGACAGATAGATAAATTCAGTTCAGTTACTCAAGGAGGCGTCATTGCGTTCGGACAAATCCATATACGCTACACATCTGCTAAGCAGATGCCTGACCAACAGCAGCGTAACCCAACGCGCTTAGTCAGGCCTTGAGTGTCAGGTCAGAGAGAGAGAGAGAGAACACTGAAATGTTTAATGATATTGGCTGCAATGCTCTCGTGACACAGGTGGTCCAAATCCGA
>NC_134888.1:9738291-9768291 GCF_041734735.1 Babylonia areolata | reverse complement strand
AGAACAAACACGCGCGCACGAACTAACACACACACAAACATACATACACACACACACGCGCACGCGCAGAGAGAGAGAGAGAGCAAGGACAGTCGCACCACTTGAGCTTTGATCCAGAAAATCGCTCAGTTCCTCCTCGTAAAACCTCGCTCGCGCTCAATCGATGGCAAACAACCAGGCCCCTCTCCCCACCACTCCCTCCACACACACACACCGCCACCACCACCCCCACCACCCTCCGGGAGGCGAATAGAGGGAAGGATGGGGGGGGTGGGGTGAAGGTGTGGAGGCGGTGGTGGGGTACGGTAGTTTGGTATGGAACTGGTTCGCCCGTCTGCGAAGTGTTCACAATCCAAACGAGTCCGGGAACTGAAAACGGGATTTTCCCGTCCCGATGGAGTTCAACTTGCCAGTGGGAAGAAAAAATAGTCCACAGCAGCACACAAAAAATCCACACAGCAAAAAAGAAAAAAAGAAAGAAGAAAGAAAGAAAAGTCTGCAGACAAAAAGTAGTTAAGTACGGCTTACAAAGTCCATGGACAAAAAGTATCTGAGCACGGTATTATTGATCCCTGATGTTGGTTCCCGTGTTGCCGTGTAAAACTCAGGTATTTGGTTCGTTTGTTTGTTCGATGGTAGTGGTTGCTGATGTTTTGTTTTTGTTTTTAAATATCATCATTGCTTTTATATTACTGCTTTTAATTCGCCATAAGAATTACCTTAAAGCGCTGGTGGTCCAGTCACACACACACACACACACACCAAAAATAAACAGTTCCATGCGCTTGTGACAATATTTTCAAGTTTAGCTTGTATCAGTTCTACATGAAAATGATTATACCAGTTCCCCTGAACGGGAGGGAGACCGCTGAGGACCTGGGTCCATTGCCTGACGAAGACTGAACACAAGTGACATACACGGGCTAGTCCTGGAACGAGTTCCTCAAACTCGTGGGGCCTCAGACCTGGTTGGGAGTGATCCCACTGCCCAGCAACTGATGCCCTTTTTCCACAGCACTGACCACAGCACTGACCACAGCCGTGTCTGTAGCTGTAAGCGAAGCCAGGACAGGGTTAGCGAACAACATGAAGGTTCCTGTCTGCAGATACCTCCAGCAAGTTGTCAGTGTGCTAGTGAGCGTGATTGCTTACCTGGCAACGGCTTCACTGTAGACGAAGCCAGCGGACGCTCTCTTGACGATCTCAAAGGCCAGGTCTGCTCCATCCATGCTGTAACAGACAGAGCAATGCATTCAGTTTTCCTTTGCGTAGATACGCGATGCATACGTACACATACACGTGAACGCGCGCGTCCGCACGCGCAAGTGCATAAAAAACACAATGTAGAGAAGAAAGAAATGTTTTATTGTAGAAGGCCTTCTGACCCATTACAATGTTGAGCACACACACACACCCCATCCCACACCTCCACACCCCTTCCCACATCTCCCCCCCCCCCCACACACACACACACAACACAATGTAGAGAGAAACAGAGAGAAACAAACACAGGTAAAGACAAACAGAGAGAGAGAGAGAGAGAGAGAGAGAGAGAGAGAAAGTTTAACGCGATGTTTCACAAGTCAGCACACGCAAAACAAAGATGTTTTCTCTCTCACACATTCACATACACACAGCGTGCGATCGAACGCGCAAGCAAAGTACACCCGAAAAAGTTGTCTCCACTGCCCCCCGTTCCCCCTTTCTCTCTCTCACCCCCCTCTCCCTCTCTGCCCAGAAGATGCTGGTTGAATAGTACCATACTAACATTAGTAACATCATGAAGACTGGCTGAACAGAATATTGCTGAACAGAATTATACAAAAACATGAAGAAATGCTCTCCTCAAAACCATACGCTGTTCTGTCAGGTCAACCTGACGCAGCAAGCTCACAACGCAAAGCTCTGAGCTTCTTCATTAGCTTCACGAGTTCAGTGATTGTTTCTCCACTTTTCTATTTTTGGGGGCTGGGGGCTATTTGGTTAAAATTAGCCAGAAAAGAACTTTCAGCATGTTCCATTGCGTAATGCCTTTTGATTAGCTGCCTCATTCCTTGTGAGCATCCCTTGTTTGTTTCATTACTCCCTGCGGTGTCTTTTTTCTTTGATTAACCAAACACACTGAATGTAAACAAATTCTATTTAAATTCCAGGAACATCGTCTTATTTATTTATTTATTCATTTGTTTGTCTAATATCGACGACAAGAGAAGAAAACGAGGTTTAGTTCAACACAGTGTATGTCCAGTGCATGTGGTGACAAATTATACTGAATCACATCTGGTGGAACAAAAACTGGAACAAATGGCCTTGTCTCCATCTCTCTCTCTCTCCCAGCCCCCCTCCCGCCCCATCCCCACACACAGACGCACCGTTCTTCACCGACTGAACGACACTCCCACGGAAAGGGATGGCGCTCAGTGACCTGCATTACTATGTACATGTACATCTCACTGGTTACGCCTGAGACACTGGCACATCCTTTGCAGGCACCATCAACATGACTGATGACATCACCAACATGACTGATGACATCACCAACATGGCATCACCAACATGACTGATGACATCACCAACATGGCAACACCGACATGACTGATGACATCACCAACATGGCATCACCAACATGACTGATGGCATCACCAACATGACTGATGACATCACCAACATGACATCACCAGCATGACTGATGACATCACCAACATGACTGATGACATCACCAACATGGCTGATGGCATCACCAACATGACTGATGACATCACCAACATGACATCACCAACATGACTGATGGCATCACCAACATGACTGATGACATCACCAACATGACATCACCAGCATGACTGATGGCATCACCAACATGACTGATGACATCACCAACATGGCATCACCAACATGGCTGATGGCATCACCAACATGACTGATGACATCACCAACATGGCATCACCAACATGGCTGATGGCATCACCAACATGACTGATGACATCACCAACATGGCATCACCAACATGACTGATGGCATCACCAACATGACTGATGACATCACCAACATGACATCACCAACATGACTGATGACATCACCAACATGACTGATGGCATCACCAACATGACATCACCAACATGACTGATGGCATCACCAACATGACTGATGACATCACCAACATGACTGATGGCATCACCAACATGACATCACCAACATGACTGATGGCATCACCAACATGACATCACCAACATGACTGATGACATCACCAACATGACTGATGGCATCACCAACATGACTGATGACATCACCAACATGACATCACCAACATGACTGATGACATCACCAGCATGACTGATGGCATCACCAACATGACTGATGGCATCACCAACATGACTGATGGCATCACCAACATGACATCACCAACATGACTGATGACATCACCAACATGACATCACCAACATGACTGATGACATCACCAACATGACTGATGGCATCACCAACATGACATCACCAACATGACTGATGACATCACCAACATGACATCACCAACATGACTGATGACATCACCAACATGACTGATGGCATCACCAACATGACTGATGGCATCACCAACATGACATCACCAACATGACTGATGACATCACCAACATGACATCACCAACATGACTGATGGCATCACCAACATGACTGATGGCATCACCAACATGACTGATGACACCACCAACATGGCATCACCAACATGACTGATGACATCACCAACATGACATCACCAACATGACTGATGACATCACCAACATGACTGATGACATCACCAACATGACATCACCAGCATGACTGATGACATCACCAACATGACTGATGACATCACCAGCATGACTGATGACATCACCAACATGACATCACCAGCATGACTGATGACATCACCAACATGACTGATGACATCACCAGCATGACTGATGGCGGGGCCAACACCTACAGCAGAGAGCGCCGTGTCTTGTGACAGAAGCTAATGTGTGTTTTCTGGCAGGGCACTCTTCCTCACGCTGACTGGCACCCGCGTGTCATTACCACTGCATGTGTGGACCACCTTGCACACAGTTAGCACCCCATGTCCGCGGGGGATGACCCAGCTCTGCTTAACTTATACACTGAAGTGTTAGCCAAGTGACTGTGATGGGTGGGGGTGGAGGGGTGGAGAGGTGGGGGTTAAGAGTGGTGAAGGAGGCTGACGGACAATGTGGCAATGTCTGTCCTCGCTCAGTGTGTGTGTGTGTGTTCGTTCTTTCGTTTAGCCTCCATCCACATCTGTGATTTTAGACGAAAATCTATCACCTTCCCCACCCCACCTATGTCTTAAATCATCACTACTTTCCCTATTCCTCTCTCCTCAATTAGCATAAAAAAAGAACACAGACAAAATAAAAACGAACGAACTATTCAACCGGTAAAATTACAAGGAGGCAATGGGGCTCCTAATTGAACTATTAACTATTTCAAACACAAGTTCATTGTCATATAAAACGTTTCTAATGGGAGCAGATGGAACTGCACAGTTTGTAAATGAAAGAGGTAGACATATTTTAACTGTTGACATTCACACATGATATGTTTGGGGGTAATTTCATTACCACAAGTACAAGTTACTTTAAATGTATGTTTTGTTTTTATGGCATCCTGTCGTAGTCTGTATATTAAACTGGTGAGCCTTCTGATACTGTAATGTCCTTTTGTTTTAAAAGAAAGCACACGAAAAGTTTCGCGCGAGCTATAGTCAGCATTTTCTCTGACAGGGTCAGACTCCTGTTTCTGTTTATTGACATGGTTCCAGCAGGTTTTCTCCAGTGGAGAATTACCTTCTTGTAATGAGAATGGGATACGAATTTCTATGGCGTTCTAAATATTTATTACGGCAGTTTTCGCACAGCGATCCATCCGCTCATTTCCCACAACTGGTACCACGGATGGTCAAAAAATGAATTACATGACGAATTTCTGTTACGAGTTCTCCTCTTGTCTTCAAATCAAAAGATTTTAATGTTTGTAATACAGATTTAGAATCGACACAAAACAACACTTGAAATATGGTAATGGGAAGATTGATTAAATGATTTAATCCCATTAATATAGCCATAAGTTCTGCTGTGAATATAGAAAAATCTTTACCGATATGATAGTACTTTTCTACTTTTAATGACGGGATTGTAAATGGTGCCCCTGCATGTTTGTTATCAAGTACTGAACCATCTGTATGCATTTTTAAATGATTTGGATAATGTTCTTGTATGTGAGATTGAAGAAAAGCGGAGACAGCAGAACCTTCAGCTTTCTTTGAATCTAGGTAATTCATGTCAAATGATGCGTGGTTTATCTCCCATTTAGGTATTGTCGTGAATGATAACCGAGGGGCTGTTTGATTTGGGTTCACTCCTCATGTTGTAAATATTCCACAGGTATAAGTACCTATAGTCGTGAGGGAGTGAATAGACTGCTCTTTCAGGGAAATGAAGGTTTGATTTTAAACTGATCTCGGCAGTATTTGAATTTTGAACTGTTGTACTTCTCAAGATATACTTTGCTGATGCAAGTTTCATATGTTGATATACTTTGCTACTGCACGTTTCATCTGTTCTTCGAAGGGTAATATTTCAATCTCTGTGCATGTTTTTTAAAGTTGGAGCATGAATTGGAACACCTATAGCAAGCTTCTATGCTTTTCTATCTCCGCTTTGTAATTTCTTAACATGTATTTTGGTGTAGAAAAAATCTCTTTGCATAGGTTAGCTTTGAGCGTACTGGCGATGTTGCTAGGTGTATAAATACAGAGGTATCCTGACCCCAGTGTTGCCGGCTAACAATCTTTATAAGTTCACGCTTTTTCTAGCCTTCGTCATGAGGTATTCCAAGTGTATATTGCATGTCAGTTTTGATGTGAGATATACTCCATGGAATATTACTACTTGTTTATATTCAGTCACTGACCCGCCTATTTCAAAAGTAGGCAGTGTGTCTGGGTTACGACCAGGATAAAATAGAACCATAGAAGATTTATCTGGCTGCAGAGTCAACCCATTTTCTGACATATAGTTCTAGTCAGCTTATTCGGTTCTTCTTGATATAACCTCTTTGCGTAATTTATTCATCTGAGTATGTTTTTTCATTGTTAGTTTCATCCATATGCATATACCGTCTGTATATTGTACTTTGGTCAACATTATTTGACAAAGATTGTGTAAGATCGAGAGTAAAGATGTTGAAAAGTATTGGTGCGATTACTGATGCTTGTGCGATTCCCATGTCAGGTGATCTGGAGATGGTGTGTGTGTGTGTGTGTGTGTGTGTGTGTGTGTGTGTGTGTGTGTGTGTGTGTGTGTGTCTGTGTGTCACCGTGTTTCTGTATGTGTCTGTATTTGTGTGCGCACATGGGTGCATGCGTGCGTGTGTGTGTATGTATGTGTATGTGTGTGTGTCTCAGTCTTTGTTTCTATGTCTGATTGTCTGTCCCCAGTGTTTATTTCTGTCTGTCTGCCTTAGGTTTGTGTCTGTCTAACCCTCCCTCCCCAACCCCCACCACTACTGACAATTGACCACATCTATCAAATGACCACTCACCACTACTGACCAACGCTGACCACTGCTCACCGATGCCCAGAATGCCCAGAACTCACCACTGACCACCACGTGTTAAAAGCATCTGTCCGCATTATGAATACTATCTTATGCAATATTACCACTTTTAAATCGATTTTGACCAGTAACCATTACCGAACACTGATAACACACACACACACACGCACAATCATATACACACATGTGTATATATATGTATATATATATATATATATATATATATATATATATATATATATACATACATACATATACATATAGTGGGGTTGTTCTGTGGAAAGCTGGTGATGAGGCTACAGCTGTCATGTACGCTGTTGACAGCAGTGTTGTGGAGAGAGGATAAGGAAAGGGGCGGGGCGGGAGGGGAGAGGTACCCCTCGCCCCCCTTACCCCCTAATGATGGTCACGTGGACAGGTTCTCGGGCTGATGCGGACATGCAGGATCTCCTGAGCTGACACTTGTCCCACACTACCACAGGGCACCATCAGATCTCCGGCCTGCCAGGAGTGCACTCAGCCCACTGGAGTGGACTGCCTGGGTGTCCATGTCTGCAGGTTGTCACTCCGGCTACAGACAGGCCTGGCACGCAGCGTCCGTCCATCGTTCTCACTCCACAGTCGGTTTCGCCCTTACCGTACTTGGTAGGATAAACGGAGACGCGTTAGTGTGCGTGCGTGCGTGCGTGCGTGCGTGCGTGCGTGTGTGTGTGTGTGTGTGTGTGTGTGTGTGTGTGTGTGTGTGTGTGTGCGCGCGCGCGCCTCCCTCTCTCTCTCTCTCTCTCGCTTGCTCCCACAGCTAACGCCCCATCTTCTCCTTCCCCCTCTTTCCCCAACCCCACACCTCTCCTTATCCCCCCGATCCACACACAGCCGTCATCAAGGGAAAGTGCTGTCCACGTGAAGCCTCCGCTTTCTGCACACCACCCCCTTCTCTGCCTCACCCTCATTTAATCGCGTTCCGCCGCCCCTCGCACCACGTTGACTTCACGTTTTTCTGCTTCAGGGTCCGCTTCACGTTCCAGCTGTTCCGGTGCGCAGAGAGACTTTCTGTGTCACTGTGTCACGTTTCTTTCGCTGTTTCTTTTTTCTTTTTCTTTTGTTCCTTCGACACCCTCGCCCCCCCCCCCCACACACACACACACACTTTCTCTCTCTCTCTCTCTCTCTCTCTATATATATATATATATATATATAACAGAACACGCGCGCGCGCACATGTTCACGCACAAACAGGGCAGGCAGGCAGACAGGCAGACGGGCGCGCGCGCGCACACACACACACACGCGCGCGCGCTCGCACGCACACACACAAACACACACACTAAAGAGACAGACATTTAAACACACATATATATATATATACACACACACACAGAGCCAATTTCTAGAACCTGTTCAAAAAATCAATCGTTATCTGCCAGCCGAACCAAAACGGTTGTTCCTCGGCTTGAAAGCCTGTCTGTCCATGACCAAATTTCACGGCGGCCTTATCAATGCCATGCTGCCTGCATCCCCAACCCAACAGCCTCACTGGCTTCATCCGCTCTCTCTCCACACCTGGCTGTGTGGCGTCGCTCCCCACTTCCACCACACCATCGTGCGACTGCTTTCTTCTCGCCAGGTGCTCAGCACACAATGTGCACGTTGCCGCAACAGTCACGGTTAGGTGAGACGTTTTGTGCGTTACGAAATACCTCTTCGAAACACGTGCACCGCGTTTTGCTGTTCAAACCGCCACTGACCGCAAAACAACTTTTATTGCGAAATGCGCGCGCGCGCGTGTGTGTGTGTGTGTGACTCCATGAAAATATTTTCAACGGGGTAGATCAAAACGAAAATACCGAAAAATCCCCCAAGAAAATGACTGTCCGCCTTTCCTTCTCACTCTCAAATTTTCGCCCAGTCCTATCTTCCTCTTCTTCTTCCTTCGTTGGCTGCAACTCCCACGTTCACTCGTATGTACATGAGTGGGTTTTCACGTGCATGACCGTTTTTACCCCGCCGTGTGGGCAGCCATACTCCGCTTTCGGAGGTGTCTGCCCATTCATCTCTCTCTCTCTCTCTCTCTCTCTCTCTCTCTCTCTCTCTCACATACACACACACACAGCTTTCACTGTCAGGTGTGTAAAGTATACAGGACATTGTGAGACACACACACACACACACACACACACACACACACACACTGCAGGCAACAAAGGATTAAATTCAAATTAAATTCAAATCACACTCGAGTATTCTTTTCCTACACTGCCTCTCCTCTTCCGTACTACTCCCCCCCCCTCCCTACCCCTCCCCTCCCACCTCTTCCCCCTCTACTTAACACACACACACACACACACACACACACACGCAAGCATACAAACAAACTGCACGCCCTTGATCACCAAACAATGATGGGGAAAATGGAAGAAAAAACACTGTTCCCTGGGTTTGCCCATTATGGAAGTACTGCCGAATCAATAACAGCAAAAGAATAACCAAAAAGGCAAACACGTGGCCCTGTGCAGCTCAGCCAGTGGAGAGGAGGGGGAGACAAAAGAAAACGCAACAGACGGGTAATGACGTATCAACAGCTGTAGTTGTTCTTGTCGTAGTTACATGATATGGCCAGCATCAATAACTCAGTGGAAGCAGCAGCAGCGCAACAGCAGCAGTTATAGAAGGAACAGTAGCAGTAGTACTAGCTGCAGTAGTTGTAGAGGTAGTAGTTGTAGTAGGAGGGAAAGAAGGGGAGGAGAAGGAACAGCAGTAGCAGTAATACCATAGCATTAGTTCGTCTAACATCACAGTTAAGTCTGCCTTTAGTAGTATCAGTGATAGTAGTCGTAGTACTCGTGATATCATTTGTTGAAACAGTGGTAAATATGGCAGCAGCAGTAGCAACAAAGGAACAATCATCGCACAGAGGTACATGACGATGTCACCAGACAGTGATGGCTGACACTGACCTATATCATAAACGCATGTCAGTGCAGGCTGACATTGTCCTGTATACTTTACACACTTGACAGTGAAGGCTGACATTGTCTTGTATACTTTACACACTTGACAGTGAAGGCTGACATTGTCTTGTATACTTTACACACTTCACAGTGAAGGCTGACATTGTCCTGTATACTTTACACACTTCACAGTGAAGGCTGACATTGTCCTGTATACTTTACATACTTCACAGTGAAGGCTGACATTGTCCTGTATACTTTACACACCTGACAGTGAAGGCTGACACTGACCTGCACATTTAACACACATGACAGTGAAGGCTGACACTGGCCTGTACATTTAACACACATGTCAGTGAAGGCTGACACTGACCTGTACATTTAACACACATGTCAGTGAAGGCTGACACTGACCTGTACATTTAACACACATGACAGTGAAGGCTGACACTGGCCTGTACATTTAACACACATGTCAGTGAAGGCTGACACTGACCTGTACATTTAACACACGTCAGTGAAGGCTGACACTGACCTGCACATTTAACAGACATGTAAGTGAAGGCTGACACTGACCTGTACATTTAACACACATGACAGTGAAGGCTGACACTGACCTGTACATTTAACACACGTCAGTGAAGGCTGACACTGACCTGTACATTTAACACACATGTCAGTGAAGGCTGACACTGGCCTGTACATTTAACACACGTCAGTGAAGGCTGACACTGACCTGCACATTTAACAGACATGTCAGTGAAGGACGCTCCCACCCAGTCTGCACTCACCGTTCCGGGGAGGGGGGAGGCAGGGGGATGTTGAAAGACACCGACTTGCGGAGCTTGCCGCTCTTGCGGCGGCTGCCGTCCCGTTTCCACAGACACCCGTTGAGGCTGCGAGTCTTCACCCCCCCTTCCCCCTCACTCCCTTCCGCCTCTCTGCTTGCTGTTCTGGTATCCTCACCACCACCACCACCACCACCACCACCAGCAACAGCCACACCACCACAATTCTCAACTTCCGAATCGCCGCCTTCGTCCTTCCAAGCTTCGCCTTCAGTCGAGTCAGCGTCCAATTGGCTGACAGTTTTCAGCACTGTGTAGCCATTGGTGAGGTTGTGGCGGTTTTCGTTTGAATTTGATCCAACGTAATCGGAGCTGTTGTCACGTGTCACGCGTCTGAGGTCATGCGTGTCAGTGGCGATGTCCCTGACCTGGCGGGGCCGGCCGTGCGTTGTGTTGCAGCACGTGCTGCCTGTGGAGCAGGGACTGGTCCTGCTGTCACAGTGTGCATGACACTCACAGGCCTTCCTCGCGGCACACGCCTGGCAGCTGTCCTCTCCCGAAGTGCTGCCGTTCAGCTCAGTTTCTTTCTGATGATGCCGCACTTCCCGGGGAGCTTCATCACCGGTGCTGCCACCACCACCTTCAGGAATGCCCCCCCGGACAGTCTCTACTCTCTGCCACACGTCACAGCTTCCGTTCGGCAGGCAGTTGCTCAAGTCGTTGTCCAAACTGCCGTCACTTTCACCGCCGCTACAAGCAGCAGCCCCCCCAGTGGTGTCAGTGCAGACTCCCCGGGCCAGCACCGTGCCGTCAGCCCTCAGCCGGCAGTACACCGTGTGCAGCACCCCGCGCCCCGTCCTGCCGGCTGGGGCACCCTCCCCTCCCTTCTCCACTCCTCCTCCGCTCCCTCCACCACCACCACAACCACCATCGCTGACAACCTCTCCGTTGATGCCCTTGCTGTGCGCGGGGACAATGACGCCTCTGTCCTTCCCTCTCCTACGCCGCCGGCCTGGCTTTCCGGCCCACCCAGTTCCCCAAGCCCGACCGACGCTGGAGTCTGAAGAGGAGCCGCACGTTCCCAGGCCGTTTGCACACGGCCCGCCCTTCACCACCTCCCTCCCGTTCTCCATCACACCCCCACCTCCACCCCCCTCCCCACAGGTGACACTGCAGGAAACGCCAGGCCCTGCACCACGCGATGTGCTGGAGAGTGACAGGAGAGGGGGGGGGGGGGGTGTCAGCAGTTATGGCAGACCCCCCTCCCTCCAGGGACTGCGGTGAATGATGGAGGACTGCCTCTGATCAAAACGGCATCATTCACAGGGCCGCTCGGCGCCACGTGCGGTGTGGAGAGAGACAGGCGTCAATATCCCAATAACGACAGGCAGCAAACAGCCCCAGGTCTAACGGCGGAACTGAAGTCACTCCAAAGCCCGTTGGAGCCTCTCTACCCGGACACAACACCTGCCTGCTGACGCGTTCTGACCTCAAGGTGCTGGCTTTCTTCAGGCACGTGCGTCACGCCCCGCCAAACTCCGCTGCTCAAGGCACCATGCTCACCGCTCCCTGTCCACCCACAGGACCCTTCAACCAGCCTGTTGACGGCGTGGCCATGGTCAGTTGAAGTGCCCTTCACACGCTGCTGTCTTGGCGAGAGAGGGAAGGTGTCAGTGTGTTGGCCAGTGTGGCCAGTCCTGCGGCCAGCCGTTCAGGGGTGGCCAGGAAACAGGACCTCCATCTTCACTGGCAACGTTTGGCAGGGAGCAACCAGCTCTTCCTTCTTTTCTCTTGTTTTGGGTCCAAACAAGTTTACACACTCAATAACTTATCGTTAATGCACATAAACGAACCAACATAATTAACAATAACATACCACCACCACCAACAAAAACATTAAAAACAAATAATGATAATAATAATAACAATATCAACAATGAAGATGGTAATGGTAATGATATTATTCCTTATTACCACACCCACCCACCCATACACAAACACACACACACAAGATATATGTAGCTGAACTCTCTCTCTCTCTCTCTCTCTCTCTATATATATATATATATATATATATTAACATAAACAGGGTGAGTCCAAAGGGTAGAGGGGGGGATGGAGAGAGAGCGAGAGCGAGAGACAGAGAGAGAGACAGAGAGAACAGAAAAAGTCAGACCTTTCTACAATGAAGTTGTGAAATCCGCTTTCTCTGCCCCCCCCCCCCCCCCCCTCTCCGTCATCAAAGAACGCCGCCCACAGCCACTCCCGGTCTGTCAAAATAGCCATCCACTCTGCCTCCACACACAATGTTGGTATGCAACAACCACGTGATGAAAACGGAGACAAAACATAAGAGAAAAGGTGGTTGGGTGGGTATAGAGGAGGTGTGGAGGCCGGGTCAGAAGCAAAACAACATCTATCACTGACTGAACCCATAATCGTACTGGGCGGAGTTCGAAGAGGTGTAGACAACTCAGACAGGATGTGACTGCCTCTCCACCCCCACCCCCCCCTCTCTCTCTCTTTCTAACGGTATTCGAGTGTGAAAAATATATCTCAGATATTAATATCTACTGTTTCAGGGTAGCACTGACTCAGTTACGTCTTGGTGTTCTACCAATTAATAACAATTTACATATATTGGTATAACGACTGTGCGACCAGCAGAAATTGTGTTGTCTGCTCAGATTACATCGAAAATGAGAACTATTCTCTGTTTGTAGGTCCTCTACACGCAGACTTGAGAAACAGATTTATAAATTCTACTGATAAACCCTTCACGCCTATATTTAAAGCAAGCATATCAACAAATATCAGGTCTTTGGATAAATTTACTCACTATGCCTTCAATAGAAGAAAAAATAATTATGGTCTGGTTGATACCATTTGACCTCTCTTTCTTCTGAGCTTTGGCTATCCACAAAATGTTATCAATTTCATTCATATCAAATAGTCATGTGTCCTCTGTGGATGTGCTTGGCGTCCAGTTTAACAGTAACCCCTTATAAAATGACGGCACGTCTGCATATGCGTATAATGGTTATGTGGAGAAAAAAAAGTGAATGTGAAGATGTGTATACTGAGGGTAGGGGATGGGAAACCACAGAAAGAGACAGGATCGGATACAAGTTAAATGCTAATATTGGTCTTCATCATCCATATCTAACGAGTCACAGGTAGGTTTTGTTGTAGAATTTAATCAGAAAAGTGTTTTGGTTGCATCTGTTTTGATAGGGGCTGTTGGCTTATGTCATTAAAATCATTCAGTGTTCAGTGTTCAATGTTCTCTCTCTCTCTCTCTCTCTCTCTCTCTCTCTCTCTCTCTCTCACACACACACACACACACACACACACACACACACACACGGAGAAAGACGGGGAGGGAGGGGGGGGCGAAAAAAAACAGGTACAAAAACAGACGATTGTACAAATACAGTCATAGTAAGGAGACCAAAAAAACTGGTATTTAGAAAGGAAAAAAAGGTGATAATAAAGACGGGGACAGCATGTGACAGAACGATCGCCCTGAATGGTCCACGTCATTGATCAGACGGACTGTTCGTTCCCACAGTCCACGTCATTGATCAGACGGACTGTTCGTTCCCACAGTCCATGTCATTGATCAGACGGACTGTTGGTTCCCAGTCCATGTCATTGATCAGACGGACTGTTGGTTCCCAGTCCATGTCACTGATCAGACGGACTGTTGGTTCCCAGTCCATGTCATTGATCAGACGGACTGTTGGTTCCCAGTCCATGTCATTGATCAGACAGACTGTTCGTTCCCACAGTCCATGTCATTGATCAGACGGACTGTTGGTTACCAGTCCATGTCATTGATCAGACAGACTGTTCGTTCCCACAGTCCATGTCATTGATCAGACGGACTGTTGGTTACCAGTCCATGTCATTGATCAGACAGACTGTTGGTTCCCAGTCCATGTCATTGATCAGACGGACTGTTGGTTACCAGTCCATGTCATTGATCAGACGGACTGTTGGTTCCCAGTCCATGTCATTGATCAGACAGACTGTTGGTTCCCAGTCCATGTCACTGATCAGACAGACTGTTGGTTCCCAGTCCATGTCATTGATCAGACAGACTGTTGGTTCCCAGTCCATGTCATTGATCAGACGGACTGTTGGTTACCAGTCCATGTCATTGATCAGACAGACTGTTGGTTACCAGTCCATGTCATTGATCAGACGGACTGTTGGTTACCAGTCCATGTCACTGATCAGACAGACTGTTGGTTACCAGTCCATGTCACTGATCAGACAGACTGTTGGTTCCCAGTCCATGTCATTGATCAGACAGACTGCTGGTTCCCAGTCCATGTCATTGATCAGACGGACTGTTGGTTCCCAGTCCATGTCATTGATCAGACGGACTGTTGGTTCCCAGTCCATGTCACTGATCAGACAGACTGTTCGTTCCCACAGTCCATGTCATTGATCAGACGGACTGTTCGTTCCCACAGTCCATGTCATTGATCAGACGGACTGTTGGTTCCCAGTCCATGTCATTGATCAGACAGACTGTTGGTTCCCAGTCCATGTCATTGATCAGACGGACTGTTGGTTCCC
Organism: Babylonia areolata; assembly: GCF_041734735.1. Lineage (NCBI taxonomy): Eukaryota > Metazoa > Mollusca > Gastropoda > Neogastropoda > Buccinidae > Babylonia > Babylonia areolata. The sequence goes on along the minus strand of NC_134888.1, from coordinate 9,753,365 downwards.
AGTCCATGTCATTGATCAGACAGACTGTTCGTTCCCACAGTCCACGTCATTGATCAGACGGACTGTTGGTTCCCACAGTCCATGTCATTGATCAGACGGACTGTTGGTTCCCACAGTCCATGTCACTGATCAGACGGACTGTTCGTTCCCACAGTCCATGTCATTGATCAGACAGACTGTTGGTTCCCAGTCCATGTCATTGATCAGACGGACTGTTGGTTCCCAGTCCATGTCACTGATCAGACGGACTGTTGGATCTCATAGTCTACGTCAGTAATACGTAAATGAATAAATGAAAGACGAAAACAAAATGAAAAAAAAAGAAAGAAAAAAAGTTTAAAAGTACATGTATAGCTAAAGTGAAATAAACAAAATAAAACAAAATAGCATCTTTAAAAAAAATCAAAATAACGCGCGACGCCCAAACAACTTAATCCTTTCAACATAAAAGTTCCTTCACCGAGTAAATGTCTTCTAGTTTCAGCCGTCTAGAAGAAAAAAAACCAAAAAAAACCGCGGGTTGTACAAAAATAAAAATAGAAAAAAGAAGAAGAAAAAAAAGGAAGACACAAGTGGAGAGAAACCGACAGACAGACAGAGACCGAGATTATTAACCAGAAGAATAGAGATATGGCAAATATTTAAAGACAGAAAGGAAGTAAGAACGAAAGACATAAAGGAAAAGAGAAAACGAGGTGGAAAAAAGTAAGACACTCAAGAACGCAGGTGGTAACCAGACAGACAGAAATCAAGAAGTGGGACACAGGTGAAAGGGAAGGGGTGAGTGGAGGGGAGGGAGGAGAAGGTCAAGCGTAATTAGTTGGGGGGGGGGGGGGGGGGGGGGGTAAGGTGGGAGGTTAAAGGGGGGCGAGGTGGGGGTGAGGGTGGACAATCGACAAAACGTAGAAAAAAGGGGAGTGGCAAAGATCGTCACATGCAAAATAAAAACAGAAGAGTACAAAATTTCCATGCACACAGAATGGAAGATGGATAGAGGGAAGGAAAGGACAGACAGACCGACAAAGGGCGAGCGAGCAAGCGAGACAGACAGACAGGTAAGCAGGCCGTCTCACACACACACACACACACACACACACACACACACACACACACACACACACACACACACACACACACACACACACACACACACACACACACACTTTTTTTCAAACGAGAGGGCGGATCAGGCTGCCCGAAAGGCAGCTCGCAATTACAAAGGACGACTCAATCCTTCTCTAGGCCCCCCCTCGGTCTGTAAGAAGGTTATAGGTGAATGGAAAAGATCCTCTGTAATCGGCTGAGAAATACCTGACACATTCAAGCTGCCATTGCTACCGGCACCGCGCAAAGGCAATGGAAGCAAGGAGCACTGAGAGTTTTCTTATATAATCTGACTGTCTCCCATTCAAAACCAGTTGTAAGCTTTGTTTATCGATTTCGTTTGAATGTCCTTGAAACAAAACGTAGCGAAAACACAATGAAAACAATATGAAGTTTATCACTCACTTGTCCAGGGTCTCTAATATCATCATCTTAGATGAACAGACTATAAATAAATAAACAAAATTGTCCAAGGTCCCAGAAGAAGAACCAACAACTCGGTTTCTATTGGCTTACCCCTGTATCCTTGAAGATAATTTATTTCGAATAATTTTTGTTTGTTCGCTAAATTTCCGAATGTTTGAATCAAATCCCAGCGGGTATCTGCCTCGGACTGATGCTGTTCTAGTTGTCATCAGCATGGTGCATTCTGCTGTGGGGATGTTTCCTATATTTGTTACTTGTTCTCTGCACAATTTTCTCGTCTATGCTCTTTTTTTCATCTTCCTGGCCCCCACCCCAACCTCCGCCCCTCCCTCCACACACATACACCTCCCTGGCTTCCAACACCCCCCATCCCTTTGCTTTCTTTTTTTTTAATCAAGCAAAAACTTGCTTGCACTGTTTCAGGCAGCAACCCACACCAACACCCACATGAACTCATATAACACACACACGATAGTACACACACTGACACAGCACAAATAGTTTGAGCAAAGTAAAAACAAGCAGAAACAGAAAATCCTCAGTAAACTGAAATCCCTGGATATCTGAAGGGGAAAGACGGTCTCAGAGAGAAAGAGAGACAGAGACAGTGAAACAGAGAGAGACAGAGACACAGAGACAATGAGAGACAACGAAACAGAGACAGACAGACAGAGACAGAGAGACAGTGAGAGACAGCGAAACAGAGAGAGACACGCAGAGACAGAGAGATAGTCACTGAGAGAGAGACAGAGAGAGAGAGACAAGGCCAGTGTTGTAACCCGATCCACCTCTTCCAAAGCAATCTTCTTTTTTCATTACCAACAGATCGATCAGATCAGTTTGTTCCAGCTTCTCTCTCTCTCTCTCTCTCTCTCTCTCTCTCTCTCTCTCTCTCTCTCTCTATCTATCTTATGGCAACATCTATCAGGAATAAAACACTAATCACAGCTCAGAGTTGTAGAGTTATATAGATATACTTGGTCTCTTTTCCTGATGACATCTATTCGCTGATGGATGATTGTGAACTTGATTGTAAGAAGCTGGGTGGCCTGTCAGTTGCTACAATTTTTCTCAGAAAGAGTATAGTATATTGTTTTGTATAAAACATTTTGAAGTTTTCACTAATCTCACAAGGACCTAACGAACAATGACATGGAAGTCTGTCTGTCTGTCTGTCTGTCTGTCTGTCTGTCTCTCTCTCTCTCTCTCTCTCTCTCTCAGGTACCGTAGCTTCTGATAGCTCAAACTCGCTCTCTATTCCCTCTTTCCCTCTCGCTACCTGCCTCCCGCCTTAAAAAAATAAAATAAAATAAAATCAGGTCATAAATCTCATAAACTACAAACACCCCCACCTCTTCTTCACGAATCACCCACCTACACCACCCTTTCACCATCCCTTCAACCCCCAACCCGGGCACCCTCCACCTCCCACCTCCTCCACTTCCCATAGCAAAGGGAAGGCATGGATCCACGTAAAGTGAGCATCATCATCACCATTGTCATCGTCATCATGACGGCCATCAAGCAGTGGTGTCGCAATACCCAAAGACATTTCCAAAGGATCGAGCGCCCAGCACTATAAAGAGCAGCGCAGCAAGAAGACCCTTGGAGGCGCGCTCAAAGAGCATTATCTTTTCTTTCTCTTTTTCTTTCTTTCTTTTCTTTTTCTTCTTTCTCGTGCAAAACGCAACTTTGTCTGCACAGCTTGGCTGGGCTTGATGGTGAGTGTGGAATCTTTCAAGGACCGTTTTGTTTTTTTGTTTTTTCGATGGAAAGAAGGAAGAATCAAACAAACAATGATAACAGAAATGCCAATAACATAACAATCGGTATTACTCAATGTAACTCATGATAGAGTGCCGACAGGGGACTTGAGAACTATGCTGAACACACACACACACACACACACACACACACACACACACACACACACACACACACACACCACATAGTTTTGATACCGCATCCGTACAATACAATTAATAAAAATAAGTGGTTGCATACCATACAGTACAAAACAAAAGAAAGCAATGCAATACAACACAATACAATCAGCAAAATGCAATGCAATGTAGCGTAACACACACACACACACACACACACACACACACACACACACACACACAACCGTATAACGAAACGCTACACAAACTACACAACAAAGCACAATACAAGAAAATCACAATACGACATAAAACATCACAATACACCACACCGCAGAACACAACAGAACACAAAGACTGTCAATGCAACCAATGACTAAATGTGAACGAAACAACAGCGCCCGGCAGCACTGCCAAGAAAGTTCAAACTGAACGACTCCTGCATGGAATCGGTAGAGTCTCGCAGCGCTACCTGATCGACCCCTGCACAGAACCATAGAGTCCCGCAGCGCTACCTGAACGACTCACGAAGAGGCCTGCAACACTGTATGAACACAGACTCGGACATGCAGTGCAGAACGGGACAGCGAGAGGAAACACAGGGAGTACAGCCCCTTGGGAAATGTCAAGAAACGGGAAAGACGCGCTGCTGTTGTGTTGACTGACTAATGAAGCATCGTCTGTCTCTCACCTGCCCTGTCTCACTGTTTGCACCCTGTGCCAGTCTGGTTATGTGTGATGTGATGGGTGTGTTGATTTAGTGGAAGGATGAAAATAATTTTGGAGACTTGTCGCTGTCTGTGTGTGTGTGAACTGTTCTCTGTCTCTGTCTCTGTCTCTCTCTTTCGCTGGCGACAGGCATTCTGGGAGAGATCAAATCAAAGTTCACACAGAAATCTGTCTGTGACAAAACAAGCAATACAATATAATGTAATGCACACAGCACAATGCGATGCAACGCGACGGAACACTGATGAATTGGAGGACGGGACAGGACAAGACAAGACAAGACAAGACAAGACAAGACAAGACAAGACAAGATCATTCTGCTCTGCACAACACAGCACTGCCTGCTCGCCCTGCTGTCAACAGAATGTAGTACGAGACAGACAGACACAAACAGCGTGATGGGAGAAGTGAGCAGAATAACTGATAACAGACCGCCACTCCGTTTTCAGAAAAAAAGGGACAGAAAAAATCGAACACACACACACACACACACACACACACACACACACACACACAAAGCGAGAGACACGCACGCACGCACGTACATACAGAAAACAAGAGGCTGGGATAAGTTAAATATAGACCAGGAAAGGCAACTTCTTGTTGGCGTTAACTCTGGAATAGAAAAAGGGGTAAATTTGGAACAGCCACTGGAACACCAGGAACATGAAGGGGTTAATTTGGAGCAAACTGGGGAATACCCAGAGTAAGATGGGGTAGATCCGATACAGACAAGGGAAATCTAGAATTGGAAGGAATAAATTTGGGCAGAGATACAACTGGAGTTGGAAGAGGTAACTTTGGTGCAGACAGACAGAACTAGAACAGGAAGAGGTAACTTTGGTGCAGACAGACAGAACTAGAACAGGAAGAGGTAACTTTGGTGCAGACAGACAGAACTAGAACAGGAAGAGGTAACTTTGGTGCAGACAGACAGAACTAGAACAGGAAGAGGTAACTTTGGTGCAGACAGACAGAACTAGAACAGGAAGAGGTAACTTTGGTGCAGACAGACAGAACTAGAACAGGAAGAGGTAACTTTGGTGCAGACAGACAGAACTAGAACAGGAAGAGGTAACTTTGGTGCAGACAGACAGAACTAGAACAGGAAGAGGTAACTTTGGTGCAGACAGACAGAACTAGAACAGGAAGAGGTAACTTTGGTGCAGACAGACAGAACTAGAACAGGAAGAGGTAACTTTGGTGCAGACAGACAGAACTAGAACAGGAAGAGGTAACTTTGGTGCAGACAGACAGAACTAGAACAGGAAGAGGTAACTTTGGTGCAGACAGACAGAACTAGAACAGGAAGAGGTAACTTTGGTGCAGACAGACAGAACTAGAACAGGAAGAGGTAACTTTGGTGCAGACAGACAGAACTAGAACAGGAAGAGGTAACTTTGGTGCAGACAGATACAACTAGAACAGGAAGAGGTAACTTTGGTGCAGACAGACAGAACTAGAACAGGAAGAGGTAACTTTGGTGCAGACAGACAGAACTAGAACAGGAAGAGGTAACTTTGGTGCAGACAGACAGAACTAGAACAGGAAGAGGTAACTTTGGTGCAGACAGACAGAACTAGAACAGGAAGAGGTAACTTTGGTGCAGACAGACAGAACTAGAACAGGAAGAGGTAACTTTGGTGCAGACAGATACAACTAGAACAGGAAGAGGTAACTTTGGTGCAGACAGACAGAACTAGAACAGGAAGAGGTAACTTTGGTGCAGACAGACAGAACTAGAACAGGAAGAGGTAACTTTGGTGCAGACAGACAGAACTAGAACAGGAAGAGGTAACTTTGGTGCAGACAGACAGAACTAGAACAGGAAGAGGTAACTTTGGTGCAGACAGACAGAACTAGAACAGGAAGAGGTAACTTTGGTGCAGACAGACAGAACTAGAACAGGAAGAGGTAACTTTGGTGCAGACAGATACAACTAGAACAGGAAGAGGTAACTTTGGTGCAGACAGATACAACTAGAACAGGAAGAGGTAACTTTGGTGCAGACAGATACAACTAGAACAGGAAGAGGTAACTTTGGTGCAGACAGATACAACTAGAACAGGAAGAGGAAATTTTGGTGCAGACAGATACAACTAGAACAGGAAGAGGTAACTTTGGTGCAGACAGATACAACTAGAACAGGAAGAGGTAACTTTGGTGCAGACAGATACAACTAGAACAGGAAGAGGTAACTTTGGTGCAGACAGATACAACTAGAACAGGAAGAGGTAACTTTGGTGCAGACAGATACAACTAGAACAGGAAGAGGTAACTTTGGTGCAGACAGATACAACTAGAACAGGAAGAGGTAATTTTGGTGCAGACAGATACAACTAGAACAGGAAGAGGTAACTTTGGTGCAGACAGATACAACTAGAACAGGAAGAGGTAACTTTGGTGCAGACAGACATACAACTGAAACAGGAAGAGGTTAAATTCGGTACAGGCAAGGCTACAGTTTGAACAAAAAGGGGTTAATTTGGTACAGGCAAGGCTACAATTTGGACAAAGAGGGGTTAATTTGGTACAGGTAAGGCTGCAATTTGAACAAAGAGGGGTTAATTTGGCGCAGACAAGGCTACAATTTGAACAAAGAGGGGTTAATTTGGTACAGGCAAGGCTACAGTTTGAACAAAGAGGGGTTAATTTGGTACAGGCACGACTACAGTTTGAACAAAGAGGGGTTAATTTGGTACAGGCACGACTACAATTTGAAAATAGAGGGGTTAATCTGGGACAGGCACGGCTACAATTTGAACAAAGAGGGGTTAATTTGGTACAGGCACGGCTACAATTTGAACGAAAGGGGTTAATTTGGGACAGGCACGGCTACAATTTGAACAAAGAGGGGTTAATTTGGGAAGGCACTGCTACAGTTTGAACAAAGAGGGGTTAATTTGGGACAGGCGGGGATACAACTGGAACAGACAGGTTAATTTGGTACAGACAAGGGAACTTCCAGAAGAGAAGAGGACACATTTGGCACAGGAAGAGCTACACAAGGAACAGGAGGACAGTACATGTTGCATGGGAAAGGGGCAAACCTTCGTACAGGAAGGGGTAAATCTGGTACATGAGGGGATACATGTGGAACAGGACGGGACTACATGTGTTACAGGAAAGGGGTTGGTGCGGTATGTACTGGAGTACACCTCTTAAAGGAAAGAGACAAAGAAGGCACGGGATGGGGCACAGGAGTTGGTCAGTCTGGTACAGGAGGAGCTAAACATGGGTCTACCAGTATTAGCCCCGGGGTAAAAGACATGAAAGGAGACTACTTCCAATGTGCTGCACCGGGAAACCTTCATCTCTCACCTTTGACTGGCGCTAACGGTGACAGTCACCAGACCTGCAGAGCACTGATTGACAACGGTCCCAGCCCAATAATTAACCCCCCACCCCCACCCCACCCCCACGAAGAGTTTAGCCCTAGCGGCGAGAACTAATCTCAAGGTTGCCGCGTGTCTCAGGTGAAAATGATGTGAGGGAGGTGTGTGGGGCTGGAGAGCGAAGCAAGACAATGTTAATCGTGTCGAGAGATGTGTCGTGTGTGTGTGTGTGTGTGTGTGTGTGTGTGTGTGTGTGTGTGTGTGTGGTGAGAGAAAAAAAGAGAGTGGATGTGTGTGTGCTTGTGTGTGTGTGTGTGGAGAGAGAGAGAGGTGAGAGGGCACGCGCGCGCGTGTGTGTGTGCGTGCGTGTGATATGTGTGTACGTGTGTGTGTGTGCGCGTGTACATGCATGTGAATATCCGACTATGTAAATGCGCTTGCGATCGTGAAAAGGGAAGGAATCTGACTGGAAAAGTGAGTCGTGAGAGGAAGGCTGGAAGGTTTCTGGGTGGGTGGGGTGGGTATGTAGGCATGTAGCGTGGACCGGGAGGGAGAGAGGGAGTAAGGGAGATGAGGAGTGTTAAATCCAAGATCGTCTGCACAAGTTGGCCGGGGTTGTAAAACAGTCCATGACTGATGACGTCAATGAAGTCAACGTCTCCTCTTTACTGCAGAACGGTTGACGACCTCGTCTTTTCTTCGTGTACGTGGAGAGAGACAGACAGACAGACAGTCAGACAGACAGAAAGACAAAGACAGAGATAGAAAAAGACAGACAGAGACAGACAGAGGGAGACTGAGTGTGAGTGAGGGGGAGAGTGAGAGAGAGAGAGAGAAAGAAAGTGTGTGTGTGTGTGTGTGTGTGTGTGTGTGTGTGTGTGTGTGTGTGTGTGTGTGTGTGTGTCTCACAATGTCCTGTATACTTTACACACCTGACAGTGAAAGCTGTGTGTGTGTGTGTGTGTGTGTGTGTGTGAGAGAGAGAGAGAGAGAGAGAGAACTCAGAACTCAAAACGTTTTTTATTCAAGGATCAAGATTTTAGGCATTGCCTATTCTTCCAATCTGTCCTTGCTAATCTACATCTATTACAAATAGCACACACATAAATGAAAGGAAAAGGTTTTCATGCAGAACTGTATACATAATACATAATGCGTGTCTGTCTGTATTCCAGAGAAAGAAGGGGGTAAAGAGAGAGAGAGAGAGAGAGAGAGAGATGAATGGGCAGACACCTCCGAAACGAAGAGACAACCTCTTTATTAACGAGGGAATGGATGTAAGCACTGAGTGATGTTTTGTTGTTGTTGTGCTGCTTTCAGTCCGTCCTCAGAGAAGGGCCACACAGACACAACAAGGGCAGACAAGAGGGAGCGAGGGACGGGAGGCAGATGACAAGGGAGGGAACCCATCCGACAATACATCACCACGACAGAAGGGGGGAAACTGCGAACAGCGCAGAGCGGGGACAAGGCCATCAGGACAAAAATCATCATGGTACACAAAGAAAGGGGAAGAAAAAGAAAATGGTCTGTGTATGAGTACAGAGTGAGGTATCGTGATATAACATCTCACACAGAGGGAGGGAGAGACAGACAGACAGACAGACAGACAGACAGACAGAGACTGTGCGCGCTCGTGCATGTATGCGTGCGTGCTTCTTGTGTGTGTGTGTGTGTGTGTGTGTGTGTGTGTGTGTGTGTGTGTGTGTGTGTGTGTGTGCGTGCGTGCGTGTCTGTCTGTATTCCAGAGAGAGAAAGAAGGGGGTAAAGAGAGAGAGAGAGAGAGAGAGAGAGAGAGAGGAGAGAGAAGATATTGAGAAGAAAAAACACAGCGAGAATGACAGAGACAGAGATAGCAAGCAAATGACACGAAATACCAAACGAATAAAACCTTTATTAACGCGAAAGGGATGATCATAAATCGCTTTCTTTACGTGCGAAAAACAAACAAACCAAAACTCAGTCAATCACTAACGGAAAAAAATGAGAGAGAGAAAGAGATCAGAGAGAGGAGAAAGAGAGAGAGAGAGAGAGATAGATTCAGAGAGAGACAGAGAGAGAGAGAGATGGTAGCAGAATCTTTCCCCTCCACTACAAACCGTCTTCTCCCTCTCATTCACCCTTCATAACCCTCCTCACATAAAGAGAGGGAGAGAGAGAGAGAGAGATACAGAGGCAGAAAGATTAGTGACGGTAATCCCTCAGAGACAGAGCAACATCGCCTTGTGCTAAGAGAGAGACAGACAGACACACAGACAGACAGGATGGGGATCAAGGGAGGGGGGTCAAGAGAATGGTGTTGTTCTTCACGTCCACTGTAGGGGTGTGAGCCCGCGTGAGTCCATGTCGTCCACCCCCCTTCCCTCCACCATCTTGTTCACAACTGACCGTCAGGACAGGATTACAGGACAGGATCGGGGATCAACCTTCTTCGACTGTGGTGGGGGAACGGGGGAGGAGGGGATGGGGGGAGGGAGCGAGGGAGGTGTCGTCTGTATTTTGTGGAGGAGGAGTTGTTTGGGGGGGTATGCGCGCGCAGGCGCGTGTGAGAAACAAAGAGAGAGAGAGAAGAATAAAAGAGAAAAAAAGATGTTTACCATGACACGAACGTGATACATAACAAATAGCCCCCCCACCCTTCCCTATAAATCCATTCCTACACCCTTCTCAACCTCTCTCAGAATATTATATCATCATCACCGTCACCACCACCACCACCACCATAGCAAACAATCCGTCACCATCGCAAACACACACACACACACACACACACACACACACTACATCCACTGTCCTAATCCTCATCCAACTGGCACGATCCGTCCGTCGTATCTCTCCTCCTCTCCCAGGGGTCCGCCAGCTTAGCGGTGATGGTAGATGGAGACATGATAGCAGAACGCAGCACGAAGTTGTGCAGCGGGCATGCATGCACCCTGATTAAAAGTCCCGTCGCTTGGCAACCCGGGCTACTCGCTGGCTACCCGATTATCCACATGCCCCCCTCTACACACCGCCCCTCCCCTTCCTTCCCTCCACATACCGCCCCTCCCCCCCCCCTCCCTTCTCTCCACACACCGACCCTCTCCTTATTGTAACCTCTGCCCCCTATCAGCCCCTCTCCCTCTCCACCTCCACCCATCTCCACTATAGTTCCTCAGTTTGTTTATCGATCTTTGACAACGATTAGTACAGTGTACTGACGGTCTCTCTCTCTCTCTCTCTCTCTCTCTCTCTCTCTCTCCGCCGCCTCCTCCTTTTCCTCATTATCGTATCATAAACATCATCATCATCAGACTATCATTATGTGCAGAATATGATAAAAGTGTGTTTGCGCACACACACACACACACACACACATACATGCACACACACGCCATCCCCCCCCCCCCCCACACACACACACACACACACTGATTCATGCACTCTTACTGTCATTCACAGACACAGAGAGAGAGAGAGAGAGAGAGAGAGAGAGAGAGAGAGAGAGAGAGCATGTGTTTAACACGTGATGAACGCATCAATCAATACGCAGATAGCCACCCCCCACCACCACCCCAGCCCCACCCCTACCCCCGCCAGTCCAAACACCCTCCCCTAAACTGGCACAGTTCAGATGACGCATGGACACAAAACAGGTCCGCATCACAACTCAGCGCTAATCGAACCTGCACACCGTGCCCCGGCCCAACACCCCCACAGACACAATGTCACAGAGAAGGGGGTGGGACTCAATCAATCAATCAATCAATCAATCGAACCAAAGGGGAACAACATCGAGAGACCGAATTTCACAGACAGGAAAATCAATCACGAAGGAAGAATGAAGGGTGTCAATCAATTAAGCCACCATCGTTGTCAGTCAGCCATGATACTGCGGGTCCATTTTCTTCCCTTCCATCTCCTGATTGTCACCAGTGCCTGGGATCGATACAATAAAAAGGGCTACACTTCTCCTGATTGTCACCAGTGCCTGGGATCGATACAATAAAAAGGGCTACACTTCTCCTGATTGTCACCAGTGCCTGGGATCGATACAATAAAAAGGGCTACACTTCTCCTGATTGTCACCAGTGCCTGGGATCGATACAATAAAAAGGGCTACACTTCTCCTGATTGTCACCAGTGCCTGGGATCGATACAATAAAAAGGGCTACACTTCTCCTGATTGTCACCAGTGCCTGGGATCGATACAATAAAAAGGGCTACACTTCTCCTGATTGTCACCAGTGCCTGGGATCGATACAATAAAAAGGGCTACACTGGAAAGACTGAGCTTGACAGTGATTACAACAACGATCAGGTATAAAAGGGTGGGGGTGGGGGTTAGAGGTTTGAGAATGGATTCAACCGGTCATTACCGAACAGAAAAGGTATCAAAGAAAAAACGATTTTGGAGATTGTAACTAGCATTCCATCAGTCTCGACAGAACAAAAAAAAAAAAAAAAAAAAAAAAGGTGGGGGGAGGAATAAATCAGAGAATGGTAGAGACAACAGTAATAAAGCGAAGAACGGTTTAAAATCAATGATAGAGATTGAAAATGGGTTTCATTCCATCGTGACAGAACAAAACGTGATGACAGAAAAATGAACACAGAGACAACAATAATAAAGCGAATAACAGTTTAGTTCTTCAGTACCTCTCACGGGGGAATTCTTTAACAGAATTCTGCCAGAGAACAACTCTTTTGTTGCCGTGGGCTCTTTTTCAGTGCGCCAAGTGCTTGAAGCACATGGGACCTCATCCGAATGACTAGACTTCAGTCTGATTTTCCCAGTCAAACCTGGGAGAAAGGGCCAGAGCGGGAATCGAACCCAGACCCTCACGGACACTGTGTTGGAGATGAAAGTCTTAACCACTCTGCCACCTTCCTCTTCAGTACTGCTTCCAAACTGATTTCATTTCAGCTTTCCTTTATTCGTTTTTTCCTTCTTTTTGTTTGTTTGTTTTCGTTTTGTATCTAGAACTTACTTCATTTCTTCAGCCACCCCCACTCCCCTCTCTCTGTTTTTGTTTTGTGGGTGATACTACTCTTCACAAGAAAGACAAAATTGCCAATACAGTGTGCATCAATTTACAAAAGGATGCGGATCATCATGCTGAATGGACTGATTTAAATCATAAAATGGTCTATGGTCCTAAAACATGTTAGTTATAACACGACTTGTGCGTCAAAACATGAAACATGCATTAATAATAATAATAATAATAATAATAATAATAATGAAGTGCTCTTCTATTGCGCTGTTCCCAAAGAGAGGCTCACGGCGCTTCACAAATTAAATCTAACAATAAAGAAACAACAATTCTCAATAAAATTCAAATAACAATCACTCATGGCGCTCCACAAAATACATCTTACAAAACAGAAGCAACAATAAAAAGAATAAAATCAACCGAGAAGAAACAGTCACCATCCTCGCATCGTGAACAGTACACACACACACACACACACACACACACACACACACACACACACACACAGCACCTCCACCCACACATACACACAACAATGGAAAAAGTAGTACATCCCTCATATAGACATCAAAGACGCTGATAAAGTGCAAGAAAAGTCGATTTCCAAAACGTCTTGGGTTAAACATTGTCAATAATCTCTCTTGATCAAATCATATTTCTTATTTTTATCCAAGAAGCTATCGAAGAAAAAATACGGCTTTGAAAATTTTCTTGATCAACATAGACGAAAATTGTTTGTTTGTTTGTTTTTTATGCTGATATATAACCACATAATTATTACGACTGAGAACTGCTTAAAACCCCCAGAAAGTTTGCACCTACGTTCTGTCAAACTAATACTTCTTAAAACATCGTCTCTGCAAGTTACTGACTACAAGGAACTTAACAGTCTGCCGTTTAATCTACGATGTTGCTTCAATAAAGGTTCCTTCATGTTTAAACTAATGAAAAACATCGCACCATCTTATCTTCCTGAGAAATTCATAGTAGGAAACATTCGAGGAAAAAAATATCATATACACCATTCGCCTAAGAACTGACCTCTTTATGTCATCACTTAACTATTCGGGAAGTAAGTTAGGGAATGAAACCCCTCATTATTTAAAAACAAAAATGAGAATAATGATAATAATAATAATAATAGACCCTGTATCCTCTTTTAAGAACGCTTACCACAGGTACTTATTTAAAAACGTATGGGCAGATAGTTTTTCATGCATTTGTACTGAACGCAAAATAATGCATTTTGCTCTCTCTCTCTCTGTCTCTGTCTCTGTATTCTTCTGTCTCCTCCTCTTTCCATCCCACCTGATCCCTCTCCCTCATCCCCCGCCTGCTGTCTCCCTGTCTCCCCCCTCCTCTCTCCCTAATCATCACAAGTGTGTGATTATATTGTTACATGCTGTTTTGCTGTTTAAATACTCTTTTAGTTCCCTATTTCTATCTGTTTGGGGTTTATATACTTTTGGATTTGCTTTCCATTTTCATTGTGTTTTTTTTACACGATTTACAATTCTTGCATGCTGACAACTTTTTCAGACAAATGTATCTTTTGTGTGAATTGTTCTTTTGAAATAAGCATTCCATTTGCTTATCAGTTTCTTCAGACAGGGTTTGATTTCACCACGTTGGTGGCGTTTTTCTTCCTGTCATTCTTCCATTTATTTTCTTTTGTCGTCCCCCCCCCCCCCCCCCCCCCCCCCCCGTTTTCATCTTCTTTCTACTTTGATTTTGTTTTTTGTTTTTGTGTGTGTGTGTGTGTGTGTGTGTGGATGATTAAAGAAAAAAATTGTTGATTTTTTTTTTTTTTAATGTAAAAAAGTCTTTATTACTTTGTTGTTGTGAGGACACGGTGAGAAAAAGCTTGCAGCACACCATTTCGGTTTTTGCTTTTTTCCTTCGTTTTTACCAGGTCGTGAAAGCTGAACAAACAACACACACACACACACACACACACACACACACACACAGAAGCAAAAGACAAGGTGATTCAGACGACGGAGCACACAGTCCATACATACAGATATTTCGGGATTCATTAGACAGGAAACATTGAATTGTGTGTGTGTGTGTGTGTGTGTGTGTATAAAGACCTTCTATTTGTGCGTGCGCTTGCCTGCGTACCTGTTTGCACGCGTGTGCGTGAGCGCACGCGTCGTAACTCTGTCCTTGCCATGGAAAGTAAACATGACAGCAAAACACACGCAGGGGGGGAAAAAAGGGGGAAAAAAAAAGAAAGGTCGGTAATCCATAATCCACCTCCCTTTCCATCCATCCCTCTCCCACCCCAAACGTTGAAGAAGACATATTTTCGTCCATCTAATAACTTTTTTTTTTTTTTTTTTTTTTTTTTTTAATCCGCCGCCTAAAGAAGAGAGCGTCTCGTGCTATCGGCTGTACGATCAATAGATGTATCTGGCAGTTCGCTCCCCTCTCCCTTTTTTACTCTCCCTGTGTGAGCAGAGAAACGGGACAGAGCAGAGGGCTTCAGATCGACCGGGCAAGGCAAGGGGGGGTCAATCGGATCTGAAGGTATGGGGAGTATGGGGGGGGAGGTAGAGCAGTTGCAAAGATAGAGAGAGAGAGAGAGAGAGACAGACAGACAGACAGACAGACAGAGA